>NC_138672.1:11317660-11530160 GCF_964273445.1 Streptopelia decaocto
GACCTGTGGCCCAGCCCTCCCCTCCTCTGTGTCCCAGTGCCAACAGCACGACATGTCTGAAAATGCCCATTTCTATGAGACCAGCAAAAGGGCACGAACCGCGTTACGGCTGCAGCGCCTTCCTTGTCCAACCTCCAGCGCAGAGGAACCGGAACCAGCAGCAGGTTACCACAGTCAATACTAAAAGCATTTTAACAGCAGCAAAACACAGAGAATGGCCACGTGGTGCTAGAGAGAACCTCCCTTACAGTGCATCCTCTGGGTCTGCAGGTCAGAACGGACCTCGGGAATCATCCAGCCCAACCTCCACTCCAAGGAGGGTTCCAGCACCTTGGTCTCCCCATGGCAAAACCTCCTCGGGGATAAAAGAAAGGTCAGCTACTGAAAACTAGCAGAGAAAGAAGACTAAAAAGACCAGAAAAGAATGAGAGTGAGAAAATGGAGCAAGTACATTAACTTCTCCCCACGGTCTTGCGCTCCCACTGAAAACACTTTACAAAACCAAAGTTAATGCATCCTTGTTATGCAATTCCAGAGACATCCGAGTGTCTGTTTTACTGTTCCAGCACAGGGAGAGGTTACAGACAAGTCCATGGGAGCAGCTTTGAGTTTTGTTAGTCTACAACCACCAAAACTAGCAAGTTAGTGGAATTCATTTATCTTCAGGTGGTCTCATTTGAGAACATGCTAAAAGGCATTTTATTTCTGTCCTGCAATAAAAACAGCAATAGTTGTTCTTGCTGGTCTCTAACAGCAGTGTTGTTACTAACAGGGACACTTGCAAAACAGACAGAAAGTTGCCTTGATGTTCTGTATTGTTCTGAGGCAGCTTTGCCCCCGGCCGGGCAGGATCCATCCAGCCGCTCTGGGGAGACCATCCCCGGGATGCTCCCCAGCAGCCTGCGCTGCACTTGAGAGTGCTGGACCCTGACCGGGACGTATCATTGCGTTACTGTGACATATTATTGCCTGTAAGCAGCAACATGGGGGTCGGCTCGCATTAAATAAGCGCCAGCGACGTGCAGGCGCTGAGCGGAGCCGCGGGCCCCAGAACTCGGTCCCAGGCGGGTCCGGGTGATGGGTGCGGACCCGCTGGGGACGGGGACCGCGGCCGGGGCGCCGCTGGGGACCGGCACCGTGCGGGGCTGCACGGACCGGCTGCCGCGTTGCTCCGGCACCGCCGGCCCGCGGGAGGGGCGGTGCGGGGCCGGAGCGGGGGCTCACGTCGGGGTTTTTGGAGCCATTGTGCGCTGCAGATATAAAATAAATCCCTCGGCGCCGCTCCGGGCCGCGCGGGCGCGGGGCAGCGCTGCCGGCGCCGCGGGGCGGAGCAGGTGTGCGGGGGGGGCGGTGCCGCCCGCAGCCCGCCCCGCGCCCCGCCGGCCCCGCCGCCGCCGGCACCCAAACAAGCGGCCCCGCGCCCCGGCCCGCGCCCCGCCGGCGGGGGGGCGGGCGAACCCTCCGGTGCGCGGGCGCGGTCCAATCAGGCGGCGACCCCGCGTCGGGACAGCGAATCGGCGTCGCCGCAGCGCGCACATGACCGGCTGCGCCCCTGCCCGTCATCTGGGCCCTATATAGCGGGGCGGGGGGCGGCGGACGGGGCTGCGCGGCCGGCGGGGGAACCGCCGGGGCGGGCGGCGGAACTCGGCCGCCTGCCCGGGCCGAGGCCGCGCGGCCGGGAGCTGCTGTCCCGCCTGCACCGGCACCAACTTTTTGGAGAGGGAGCCAAGCGCGGAGCCTTTCCCAGGAGCGCGCCGCCCCGCCAGGTAAGGCGTTAATTGCGATTAACCGCTCGTTAGGGCGAACGCCGCCGGGGAGGGAGGGCGGGGGCCGCCCTGCGGCCCGACCTGCCAGCAGGGGATTTTTGTTTTTATAATTTTTTTCCAGTCTCATTTCTGCACGTGTTCCTTTGTTCTCCGAACAGAAGCGTTTTTATTTTTTTAACTATATATATAAATCTGCTAATGTAACGCAGCTGGAGGGAGCCGCTCCCTGCGGCGGCGGGGGGGCGGGGAGCGGGCAGCAGTTCTCCCCTCCCCGAAGAAGAAGGAGAAACTCGAGCGATTCCCCCCCCAGCGCTGGAAGTTGCTCCCGGGTCTGGGTCGGTAACCGGACCCGCGTGTCGCCCGGGGGCTGGCGGGGAGGAACTGAACCAGACGGGGACACAAAGGGGGGGCAGCCCGGCCCCGCGGGGCTCGGCGGTGCCGGTGGCCGCTGCCGCGGGGCGGGGACGCGGCGGAGGGAGGTGCCCCCGGTCCCCGCTTTTGTGTGGCTCGGTGCTGCTCGGGTGGCACCTGCGGGTGATACCGCGACCGGGGGCGCTTGGCGACAGTCGTGGCTGTCGGGTGAGGACCGAGCCAGCCCGGGGCGCTGGGGTTGGTGTCCGGCGGTGCAGACAGGTCTGGCTCCCCCACGCAGTCCAGCAGCCTTACTTTACTGCACATTAATTACCGAAACCCAGGAAAAAACACCAGGAAAATGAACCTAAATTTACAGTATTTTTCCAATTCCTGCTCAAACTACTGTACCAGAAATTTGTCTTATCATAACTTACTCCAAAAGAAATTAATGTATTTGCTCACCAAACCATCTGCAGTTATTAAGTGTGACGCTTGCAACGGGCTCCGTGTACAATAAAAGACTCGGTCAACATGCGCTTACAAATCTGGTATGTTCTAAGAAAATAATTTTCATAAACTTTTCGTATCAGTTTCTCAGCAAAACCAGCTCATTTTTAAAGCTCTAAGTAGAATTACTCAACAAGTTCATAAAGTTGAGAAGGGGATGGTTTACCCTCCTGTTTTGTTCAGGAGTGCGTGACAGCGTATTTTTCAAGTTAATAAGTATTAAAAGCCACAAGGAGCATTCAAAGTGTATTTCAAACTCCCGTGCTCTCTGCAGCCCCGCCAGCCCGTTAAGCGTTCGCAGCCTCCACGCAGAGCAGAGGTTATTCACATAGCTGTTCAAGAAACTCCATTCATATATCTGACTACCTGGATTTGAATAGAAACCAGACAGCAATTCTTTGGTCCCAGCCACTATTCGCCCCGCTGGACAATAGAGATTTGTTAGCACACAGGCACAAGCCCTGGGACACAAAGCTGGAGGCAGCAGAGATAGGGGGGCTTCAGTGCACAGGAAATTACGGCTTTTGATGCACTGTTGGCAGGTCTGTCGGTTCAGAAAAGCAACATGACTGTGCCATGTTTAAGAGCTCCTTACTGCCATTTTTAACCACCTAGAATGTCATAAAAGCTTTATTGTCACAGTACATAAAATCATGAAGTCCATATGGTTACTTCTCGGCTGTGGTCGCTGCCCTGTGTCTGGAAGGCAGAATCATGATCTGGCTGGAGATTTTAATTCATGGGTGGTGGAAATTAAAAGAATTTTGAGGCCAGAAAACCTCAAAGTGTTTATGAAAAGCGGAAATTCCTTACTAAGGCAGCCGCTGTCTAGCCTGAGATGTGCTGCTGGTCTAAGGGATCTCATTTTAACGGGGGCTCTAAAGGGACCAGCCTGGGCAGCCGATTTCATCAGAAAAGGTTCAGTACATTTATTCTGTGCATCTCCTGTGTCTGTTGTGTAGGAGAATATTATTATGCTGTGTCAACATGGCAAACACCAAAATAAATAAGAAAAACAAAACCAAAACATCCAGTGTCTGGTACCTCCTGTTTCCCCCACTTTCCCCCCAGACTCAAGTTAAAATGAGAACTCCTCAGAGACTGGGCTTTAATCCGCTCATTGGAGCCAATGAGCAGAAATTATTGAGATTAGAAACCCCACAGGCGGGTTTATGAGCTGGAAACCCTGCCCCTCGCTGCGCGGTGGGTCAGTCGGCACCCGCGCTGCAGGACGGTTTGGGCTGTTCCTCCTCGTTCTCTGTGTTTTTGTCGAGGTGTTGCCCCCCGTCCCGCGGTGGCACCGGTGAGACCCCCGGCCCCGCTGGGCTGGGGGCGCTCAGAGCGTTAGAGCCGCAGCATCGCGCGGTGCGAACATCCTGCAGCACAGCCGAGAAACCAGAGTTGTCCTAGGGTGCAGTTGTGAAATGGCTGGTTTTATTATCAACTGCAGATACAAAGTGTCCTCAAATACAGAAAACAGAGCTTGGGCTGTGAGCTGCTCTTCAGTGCGTTTTCTCAGAGCAGGGAGGCGGTGTGGGGGGAGCAAGGGCCGGTTCGGGGCGCCTGGAGGTGCCCAGAAGCTCGTGCTGGTGATGGAGCTGCTGCCCGTGCTCCCTGGAGCACACGGGGAACAAGAAACACCAGCATTGCTGAAAAAGTGACACATCCCTCAGGTGCCGCGTGTAGGATTCACAACAGCTGTGTGTGAGGGGCTGGTTCGGGCCATTTTCAGCTGCTGCTTCACAGTTGTATTTATAATTTTCAGAATGTAAATACTCTGCACAGGAGTCAGTCTTGTCTGAGTAATTGTACAATTTCCTTGAATTCTCTTCCTGATGTGGCACAATGGCTGGGGTGTATCACTTCTCAGCAGAATCAGGCTAGATTACAATCAGCCGATTTTGATTTTAATATTTGTTTCTTGCTGGTAGTTACAAACCCAGCAGGACCTACCGAACAAGCCTTGGAACAAAATTATTGGAGATTATTTTTAATAAAGGTTAAGGATGTTGATGGCTCTACTTACAAAGCACTTTTAGATTAAATAGCGTGGTATTAAAATACAGCAACCTTTTCCATTGCCTCTAGGACTGTTAATACTTGGTATTCATCTGGAGGCTGAGTTTAAAATCTATCCCTTGGAAAAAATATACTGGAAATATACTGGAAAGTTCAATTCTGCCCTTGCAATGATGTCTTAGAGTTTGAATACCTGGTAAGCGCATCACTTTGGAGGGAAAATAGACCATGAGAGGTTGGCAAAAAGAGCTTTTGCCTCATCAGAACAGCCGTAAGAGCAACGTTGGGCATAACCCGCCCATCAGCATCTGCGTTCTGCGCCGGCCATGGCAATAGCTCCGTCGTGCACACCAGAGGAGGATGCTGGTGGCTGCACTGCGTTTAAAAACTGCTCACAGAAACAACAGATAATTCAAAACTCGGTTTTGCCAGCCCCAGTTATGGCTGCTCCAATGTACAGTTTGTAAAGACTCACAAAAAAAAGAATCCTGTTCACCACCATCAGACTTGGAAGGTACAGCTGATGCAGAAGACCAACACATATATATTCATTAATATATAGTATTGCTTTACAGGGTTAGTCACCAATAAAAATGCATCAGGTATGCTGAAATCCAGCAATGCACTTGGCAATTTCACAAAAAATATGGAATCCGAAGAATTTCATTGTATCTCAATAATAGTCAGCAGATGCTGTAGTCGTTTCAAAACCACAGTATTGATTAATATCACTAAAGTTTCAAAGTTAAGAAGTCAAAAGACAAAAGCCAGGTATTTTTATGTTAAGGCTAACATGAAAGCATGTTGTTTTTCATAAGCAGCAACACTGGCATATTCAGATGACGTCACCTTTTAAATAGACTGAGTTCTTACTTTTTCCCCAAGAATGGTTGGAACCATGAGCAGCTGTTCTGAACTGCAACGCAAAGGAACCAACCATTCAACTCAGCGAATTGAATGACTGTAGCACAGACCCACAAATTCTGAGCACACCGCGGTGCTGCATCTCGATGCCCCGTGTGACACGATGCCAAGATGCGATTAAGGGCAGGGGAGTGCTGGGGCAGCTGTGCACGGAGCGGCACCCGGGGCTGCCACCGGCACAGCTGCGGCACGGGGGGGTCTGACGGCGGCACTGGGGGGGGGTCTGACGGCGGCACTGGGGGGGTCCGACGGCGGCACTGGGGGGGTTCTGACGGCGGCACTGGGGGGGGTCTGACGGCGGCACTGGGGGGGTCTGACGGCGGCACGGGGGGGGTCTGACGGCGGCACGGGGGGGGTCTGACGGCGGCACTGGGGGGTCTGACGGCGCCACTGGGGGGGTCTGACGGCGCCACTGGGGGGTCTGACGGCGGCACTGGGGGGGTCTGACGGCGGCACTGGGGGGTCTGACGGCGGCACTGGGGGGTCTGACGGCGCCACTGGGGGGGTCTGACGGCGGCACTGGTGTCATGCACAAGGAACCTCACAAGTGGTGCCAGATACGGGCACACGTAACCAGCTGGCCAGGTCCAGCGTGCCATGCGTTATCAATCTGAAACGTTCCTATGGTACATTTGCTGAGTCTTAATTTGGTAACCTGCATGGGTTTATGGTTATCTGGAAAAGTAGCTTGTCATACGAGCGTTCAAGACTTTACTACTTAGCTCTTTAGTGCTTCCTGGCAGACCGTACATTTACTTCACAACAGCACACAGTCTTTCCTCGTGTAGAAAGCCCGTAATGCCTTCTGTAAACAACACGACATCTAAAGCTCAATGTCGTGACCAAAAACGACCACTCTGGTCTATAAACGGGGGTGGTCAGGGTTTCACCATACACACTGTAATCTCCAGCCTCCCATATGTACTTACACATGGGGGGCTGGGGGCTGCGGGGCCGCTGCCTGTCGGGACACGGTTACACAAGGACGTGAACACTCTCCTCTGTGCTGGGTGTTACCAAAGGCTATTCGTACTCAAATCTGTTTCTTTAGATGGAGTCTCAAATTGAGATTTTCAAGATGATCAACGTGTTTGCAGACAAGGTTCACATGACAGATACAGATTCTGGTTATAAAACAGAATGCGTTCAAGTTTGCCATATATTTTTTCCTGCTAAAGATTTAAATATCATGTGGCTTTAGCTTTCTTTCTGTTCACTGAATATCAAGGTCAATTAGGAATGATGTCTGGCTAGTACTCTCAGAGCAGATTAGACAGTTGCATCAAAAACTAGGACCATGTATAGGTCATCTGTTCCTGTGACCTAGATTTCTGAGAATCTGTTCAATTTGTTTTATTGAAAATGTGGTACTCTCTCGGTTCTGTTTCTCGTAGTAAACCTCTCTATAATAGCAGAAAATAGCTTTATTAGATACTTACAGACATTGCTTACTACTTCTGCTGAGACACAAAGAAAATCAAATCCATGCAGCAGACCTGTGCCTGTCATCCATTTAATTTTAAAATAACTTAAGGTTCTGAAAGGCTTATGCCTTATAATCTAAAGCATTTGGTCCACATGCCAAATACTAAGCAATCTGCAATGCATAATAGCTTAGCTTCAGCTTTGTTTGCCCTATTTAATTCATTTTTCCCCTCAGTGACGGGTGGATAGATGCAGTATTTCTGCATCTCCTCTGGAAATGGCCACCACGCTGCGGTATCGGAGCAAGCGAGGCCGTTCCTGCCAGCTCCGCGGTGGCCTCGCGGGCCGGCTGCTGCGGGATCCTGTGTGCGGTACGTGCACCCGTGTGCGGTACGTGCACCCGTGTGCGGTACGTGCACCCGTGTGCGGTACGTGCACCCGTGTGCGGTACGTGCACCCGTGTGCGGTACGTGCACCCGTGTGCGGTACGTGCACCCGTGTGCGGTACGTGCACCCGTGTGCGGTACATGCACCTGTGCTTTCGGGCCGTCTTTCTGAAACCACATAAAAGCAGATTCCCATTGGGAACAAACCTCCCGTCCTCTCGCAGCCTCAGCCGTTCGGTTAGAAAGCAGTTACTGATCACAGATCACGCAAACACTCCGGTTTGGTGTCATTGTTTTGGAGGCGGAAAATATCTTCTAAACACCAGTGAGTTCAGCGTAAAACTACAAAAATAATGAAGTGACTGAAATCTGCAATTCCAAGATTAGCGCGCCAACCAAACTTGAGAATTCCCATGGTCATCAGTCTGTGGTTCGTCACAGCCGAGGAACTGGGAGCCAATGCCGAACACCGCGGAGAAACCGGCACCAAAACCGCCGGTCTAGTGAGGTTCAGCAGTAAAGTCTCCAGTATGTGACTCCCGCATCAACTGTACTTAGTAAACCTGTTCCAAATTTTTCAAAATCCTAAAGCCGGTTCTACCAAGTCATCTGAATTTTATGCTACTTTCGTATTCAGAGTTTTATGTGCATCCCACAGCACACTGGGACCAATTTATTTTATAGGCAAGATAAAAACCCAGCAATATTTGGCTGACATTATCCAAAGATCATTCTTCTAAATGAACATAAGTACCTTTTCTCCTTTTTGTTTCACATGATAGCTGCATTTCAATAGGCTAAATGTATAATTCAGGAAAGAATGGCTGGTTCCCACTCACCTGGGGGTCATAGCCACATCCAGCCAATATTTAAAAGCACAAAAAAGCAAAGAAATTAAGTACATGATGGAGGGAAGTGTTTCTTCCAACAGAATATTTGCCTGTAACCAGATACAAGAGAGCGCCTTTTTTTATTCCCCCCAATCATATTTAGTTGTTCTGCAAGAGTCTCTGAAGATGTTTCTGTTTTAAACATCAACACCTATAGAACAGGGACAAAGGTGCCGCCGCTGCGGCGTGTCCAGCTCGGCCAGATGGGCGAGTGATGAATGTGAGGAGGAGGATGAGGAAGGTGGGAGGATGGACCTTCACCCATCTTCGTCCTGCTCATTACAGTGTCACTGTCGCATCATCTGCTTTCCTCCCGTTATTTATAGTCATCGGAAGTAAAATCTTTATCGTATCATGAAATTGAGTCTTACAAGATGGCAGCATAGACTCTCCAAGTCTATCAGATGAGAATTGTTGGATTATAAAGCTGAAAAATAGAAACTAATTATCTTCAAAGGGACAGTTCTCAATGAATCGGGAGGAGATGGGATGGTTACGAAAAGCCAGTCCCGCATCTGATCCGTCTCCGTCCCCACCGCTTCCCAGACGCTGTCAGACCGAAAACGCTTAAGGCAGAAAACGCTCCCACTAAGAGAATCGTCTGTAGCCAGAATCATCTCTCTCCTTCCCCAGACCACGGCACAGGAACTGAGCCTAAACCCACAACTAATGGGAAATGGTTTCGATCTTCACTGAAGCAGTTGCCAGACAAAAAGAGCAGCGGGCACAGGAGCATCTTCTGAGGAAGCACCTGGCCTAAATTCACCACCATCATGAAAATAAAGCGTCCTCAGTGTAGAGCAACGCAGTATTGCAGCCATGAAGAATAATCAGCATGTTTGATACACCAAAAGAGACAATGTTATTTATATCTCCAGAAGCTGCTTACCCAGCATTAGATGTGTCAGAGCATAGTACAACTGCAGGAGTCCACGAGGAGGACGCCTGAGATTCCTCTGTTAAAAACTATTCATCTCATATAGACAGTAATCTTCATGGCAACAAATGTTATCTTAAAAAATGGGGGATAAAACTTCCCCGTGAAGTGCGCAAATCAACGAAAAGCAAGTGGCGCTGGTGTGAACGCACAGCGGCCTGTCTCCAAAGTCTGTGTGCGTGCTGAAGTGCCTGCAAGGCAGGAGATGATTAGTGGGAAATATGCAAGTTTCTCCTGCTTAAATCCTTTTCCAGGCATCCATCAGCCACTGCTTTGGTTTTTGAGTCAGCACTGCTTTATTGATCGCAGCCACCAGCTGCAGTTCAGTCGTGGTCCCAAACGTCACAGCGGGTTTTCTTACAAAGACAATTTCTGAAGTTATGTGCAATGAGATAAAGATCCACTGTCACTAAGACATCAATGGGCTGAGGTCATTTTTGTTCCATGTATGCTGCAGGTACCAATAGCTCATGAACGGCGCTGCTCCACACCCCATCCTGCGGGGCTGCTCAGAGCCCTCCAGGCTCGGGAAGCTGCTCTGGGCACGAGGAGGCTCCTGATCTGCCCGCTTTGCCTGGTTGAAACTGTACTTATTCCTTTGGAAAATGTGGTGAAGAGGCAGGCGGGTCCTGCGACTCGTTGTGTAGGGTGAAGGGATCAGACACAGCCTGTGAGACAGGAGGGCGAGCTGGAGCCTGACCCAGCGCGGGCCCTGCTAACAGCAGCTCCAGCGTCCGCCGCGGCGCGGCGCTGCCAGGCTCCAGCGCCCCGCTGTGCGGCCGGACACGGTACCGGGCAGGACAGACCTCCCCGACCCCCGTGGGCTCGCTCCAGAGGACTCCAGTTCCCTGGTGACTTTCTGATGATCTGACTGCTCCCCACAGCCCCTTCGGCTCCGTGATCCCTTCGGGGCAGGACCAGAACCCGACAAAGTGCCATTTCAGCAGATACACCAGAACTAAACGCAGACACAACAGCCTCTGTCCCTACTCAGTATCTCATTGTTTGTGCTGTAGTGAGTCAGATTGTGCACACACATGCAGTTAATTATCTACCGTAGCAAGTACCTCTTCATACAGTGGAGGCTTTTATGTTCACACGTGGTATATATTCCTTACTCCCAAACACATAACTATGTATTCAACTACACTGAAGCATTCATTTATTTTTGATTTATGGAGAGTTCCAGATTTGGGTCACTTTTCTAACCAGAAACCCTAAACCTGCTCCCATCTGATAGTACGTTTCCCCAGGCCAGTAACAGCGGAGTTGTAGGACCTGGCCAGCAGTTCCTCCAAGGCTGCACCAACCTGACCGAGCTCCTGCTCAGAACTGCATTCAGACCTACGTGTTTGTCATTTTTCAATCCTTTTAACATTTGCCACTGTGAAGGTGTATCATACCAGTTTAAGTTGTCGTACGGTATTAAGTCAAACACCTTACAAAGGTCTAGGGTATGTGGCATCCACAAGAAAGCTTGTCGACTCAAAATGAGGTCAAAATAACTTGGTAAGTCCTCCATAAATCATTGGAAACTGGTATTAACTGCATTTCTCTCAGGTCCCAGAAGACCTATCAATTTCTTTTCTCTCGAAGCACTATCAGCACTACATTCTAAATGGGCAAACGGGACAGACCGGTAACTGTCCCCTGATTTCACGTAGTCCCAAGACTTGTCTGGTAGTAGTCAAAGGAGCTTTCGACAATTAAAAAATAAATCACCAAGGCTATTTGTAGAAGACTGCTGAAGCTGAGGTGTTTGGCCATGGCATCGCTAATTAAACACTCACCCAAATTTCAAGGAAACAACAGCAACAACTGAGAATACTGCCAGAGATAGATGCTCTTGCCTCCCCCTTGTCTCACTGAGGTGTATTTGCAGACATTTGCGTCTACAAAGAAAACAGATTTTGATAGTACAATTAAAGCCCGTTACAGGACAAACGGAACATGCTTGCACGGGGCGTTTCCACGGGCGCTTGCAGGGAAACGCCAGCACGCGTGTGAGCGGCACAGCCGCGGTGCCGGCGACGGGTCACTAATAGAATGGGTGTAAAGACACAGAGGACCAGAAACATCCACAAAATGAACAAAATCCTGTCCCCATACTTCAGACAACTCACAGGTGAACCTGTTTCAGAGTTCATAGGCATATTTTGAGGGAACTGTTATTACTTATGTTGAAAGAAAACCTCAAGTGCTCTGAATCTGCGATATTTTCATTGTAAACTTCTACTCCCGCAATCCACCCCGTCTCATGTCATTACACTGATGAACCTTGCAGGGATTGCAATGTATAAGGCATTCCATGTAAGAGCCAACAGTCAGGCTTTCTGAGACCTGTGTCCAACTGCCTTTCGCATCTGGGGAAGGTGTTGTGTCCACTTAATGCTTTTTCCATTACAGGATAATTAGGGCATAACGGAGGTGGCAGCTGTCAACTGTGGGCAGGTTTCCGTGTGTCCCAGCCCAAACAGGTCTGAGGGGAAGGTGTGTTGAACATTCAGTGCAGATAACAACTTTGAGGGTTTATCAGACCAAAGCAAGCAGGCCAGAAAATAACATTCTCAACAGCATCCTACCAGCTTGGCCACGCTAAGGCACAACAAATGGAAATGAGCACAGAAGCGGCGGCTCAGCCCGTCACCGCGTGGCGGCTGCTCCCGCTGCGCTCGGGCACCGCGCGGCACGGCGCAGCGAGGGAGCGAGAAATGACGCGGCCTGTCTTGTGATGGGACCGGGCGAGCACTGAGCAACAACGGGAGGAGAAAGTGACGCGAAAGAGAAAGTGACGCGAAAGAGAAAGTGACGCGAAAGAGAAAGTGACGCGAAAGAGAAAGTGACGCGAAAGAGAAATCCCGTCTGGGCGCCGGCAGCGCTCCCGCTGGTGCTTTCAGTGGCTCTGGCTGGGACAGGGTAACGCTCCCCATCCAGATACATATCTATGTATATATGCACACCCCCCCGAGATAAAGGAGAGAAAAACCCATGGATTTTGTCTGCAGTTCTGGGGTGAAGCGTCCAGCAGAACAGCTGTAAATATTTCATCCTCGTCTATCCCGAGCCTTGCACTTACTGCCCACTTACATTGTTTCCAGAGAATTATTTTATGGTCTCAGAATCTGTCCAAAAATCTACCCGATGGAGAGCTTTGAACTTTGCAGGAGGGAAGGAACATGCAGCCAGGATATAGAAATAACATGTACAGGGTTTTTTTAACATTCAGAAGAAATTCAAGCTCTCAAAATCATGAGAAGATAAAAGTTACCGAGTCGAAGGTCAGCAGAGGTACAAAAGGAGGAAGAAGTAGTGAGCTGAGGACAAAGCCTCTCTCACAGTGGAGTTTAAATACAAACACACTGGTTTGGTTTGTTAAAACCAAAATTTCATGCTTGACTTGAAGTGCATTCCCTTGATTTATTGATACCCACCACATGTAGTCACCCTCACCCTGGGACACCCGGGAGGCTTCACACCCCAGGCTGGGCACTGCTTGTCATTAATTCAAGTTCTCTCTATTCTTTCCACCAGCTCCCTCTCCAAAAAGATGGCAGGAAAAAGGTGAGACTAATTTTCAGATAATTCCTTCGATTTTCAGTATCAGTTGATGTTTAAATGGTGCCATTAAAATCAGTGCATTAAGGTACAAACAGAACTGTGGGAGCAGGCTCGCCTCAAACAGCTCACCCAGTGTAGTATTCTGTTAGTACATTTATTGTTAAGCTACATGTATCAGCTCAGGGTGTTCAGAGACACTTCACAGTCCAAAAGCGAGAGAAAATGCTCTGAATTACAACAGCACGCCTCCAGAACTGGGAAGTGGTACCTGATCCCCACTAACTCTGCAGCCCCCACCCACAAAGTTGTTCTCAGATACAGCAGCACATTTCACTTTTAACAAACAAGCTGCAAACGATTATTCTCAAACTATGCCAGGTGGAAAGAGTGAAGATAATTAGATGCAATAAAGAGACTTATTGTCCCTTTTTCTACTTTTCAGTGGAAAGATAGTGCAATTCCGTTATTTTGACCAGTACACTCTTAGGTGGACACTGACACATTCAGTTCAAAACCTGCAGTTAAGCGGCTCCAATAACGTTCTAGATGATATTAAGTTCTCATGCACTCCATTAAGAAGCAGATCCCCCCGTTCTCACTTTTGTTGGTTTACGGTTATGGGTGAACTTTATAAAGAAATCTGGAATATTATCAACACCTTAGCATAGCTCTTTAGCATACGCATCTCCCCAGTAAAGGCTGCTTCACAACTGCAATTCAGATACATTCAAAGCTGGTATTAGAAACAAAGTCAACTTAGCATCCATAGCTGTAGAGTTACACTTCTGCAACTCATTAGTCCTCATGGTTCCATTTTGTAATTAAAATACTTGCAGTTTAAGACTTTACAACAAAGAATGTGCAGTCCTCAGCAGCGTTTCCACTGCTAGTCTATGGAAAACATATGCATGGAAAATGTGCACAGTGCATGGTATACGGCATCTTTGGATAGCTTCAGTGAACATTCAACGCTGTCGGTGAGTTTGAGAACTACAAAAACCATCGACCGTTGACTGTACCTTGAGGTTTATCACAAACCCTCTCAAACGGAAAGACCAAACCTTCAGTTTTTCACATCTGGTTACCATTAACAGGTCATGATTTACCGGTTATATCAAGAGCTACAGAGGTTGAGTTGTTCCAGTTCTTCTACTTTCGCCAAAAATGAATGGGTTTAAAAGAAATGTTTGTTTTCTCCTTAAAAAAAAAAAACACCACAACTTTATACTACAGCAGAATTTCTGCAAAACAAAGTGTCAGAGCAATGCAAGATTTCGTATGGACAGCACAAAAGCAGTAATGTATCCATGCCATATGGTACACTTGAAAACAAATCTGAGCATGGTATACATTCAAAATAGTGGAATCCAGGCCAGATCGGAGGGAAATCTCCTTTCCATTGGGGCTGGCAACTTGAGCTTCACTGGAAACAGCTCTGGAATGTCAGTTCATTTGCTCACGGAACCTGCGCTCGATTGCAGCAGCTGCTGGGCAGGAATGCCGGACCCGAGCCTCCCGCTCCAGCTGCTCCCGCGGCTCACGCTGCTGCGCACGGGGACCGAGCAGGGAGGGCCCCGCCGGGCACCAGGACAACGCACCGCGGGCGCCAGAGCTCCTGCAGCACAGGGCTGCACAGCCCAGGAAGACAAGACGCAAAGCCTGTGCAGGGAACACCATCTTGGGCCACTCTGAAATAGCTCTTTAACACATATACTTCTATATAGGGTCACAGCGGGGCAGCACAGAGACCCGTCCAGGCCCAGGAGAGCACAGGCTCCTGAAGTTATGGCTGTTCCTCCAAGCACACCCTGCACCTTTGTCCGGAGCGCTCTGAAGGAGCGGCGCTGTGTCTTTAGCATCTAATGGCTGCAATCAACATTCATTGCTGTCGGTGGGTTTTCTTTTCTGTCAACTCACTGATCAATGAATGCAAACTGCGGACCAGCCAGCTCGGAGGGCGCAGCCACGCGGCTCGGGCGGCTCCCAGTGCCGCAGCGTTGTGCTCGAGCCGTGTCTGCGTAACTGTGTAAGGCACAGCTGCAGCTCTGCCATCATCTCAAGGAGGTTCAGGACACATCATCCAGCTCCTTCAGGAGCACAGCGCTCTCTGCCACCTGAAGCCCCTGCAACAATCAACATCTCACAGCAGTAACTTCTGGATAAAATAAGTATTTCTTGTAGAAAAGCAGACACTGGAACAAGGCAGACAGCTTTTTTAGGCATACAGACTGTATGAAGCATTCCAGGCACCTGGAGCTTCACCTGCTAATAGGAAATGAAACTTCCTCCTGCCTGGCTTTGGGTTGACAGGGAGGGGAATGGGAGGGGGCGAAGCAGAAAATCTCGTTTCCTCCTCCATTTGCTTATAGGATTATTTTAAAGCAGCCTGTTCAGACATGCTCTGCTCAAACCCCACAACAGCCATCTCCATAAGCTTGCTGTACAGTTCAAGTCAGAACTTACTAATGACTCTTAAATTCCAATAAGGTGAACGTTCAAAATAAATCCCTGTTTGCTTGTTCTTCTAAAAGGCTTAAACTGGTTCAATTCTGTACAGGAGCAGCTTCACAGAGTTCAACAGTTACAAGCTAAACAGACTGAACTCTTTGCAAAACTGGGGCTTTAGAAAAAGATCTCCCCTCTCGTGCAGTCTGCCAGCCACCCAGAGCCATCATTTGTACCGACCCCTCGGGAAGCACCGCAGCGCGATACAGGGATTCACTGCAGCAGCAGGGAGTGAAGAGCCGGGAGCATCCCCACGGGAAAGACAAAGGGGCCGGCACCATTTGCTAATGCACCACGAGCAGAGGCTTCAGCAGCCGCTCCAGAGCTCACATGCTCTGGATGCACAAATAAGCTTAAGAATTCCGTTTTCTACTCTGGTGTGAAAATCCTCAAGTTTTTTTTTTTGCTTTAATCATGTTTGGTAATGAGATGGCAAGGGGAAAAAAAACCTTCCTAGGGGAAAACAGGTTAGCAGACATGTTCAGAATGTTTGAAACTCCATGCTTGGGAAGCTTTACATGTTTCTGGCACCAGCTGTTCACCCTGTACCGGAGATGAGCGGAGCCGCCTGCCCCAGCACCAGCACTGAGCACCAGCACTGAGCACCAGCACTGAGCACCAGCACTGAGCACCAGCACGGCCAGGGCCAGCAGAGCGGAGCCGCCTGCCCCAGCACCAGCACTGAGCACCAGCACGGCCAGGGCCAGCACTGCAGAGCTGGGCTGGGAACCCCCAGCCGTGGGTCCCTGTGCCCGCAGCCCGGCTGCTGCGGCTCCGCCTGCCCACCAGCACTGAGGGTTGATCAAAGACAGGGAGACATCAAAAGAACTCAAGGAGCTCAGTTTATTTAGTTTATCAAAAGTTTATATAAATATCTTCATAGGGAACAGAGGTTCAACAAGCATTTTTCAGTTTGGCAAAAGAGAGAGCGACAAGAAAGCTGTAGCTAGACAAATTGAGGCTAGCAATAATACACAATTAAGGGAAAAAAAGGGTCATTCAGTTCATGTTAGATTGCCTTGCTTTTAGTATTTGTCAGATACATTGAGATGTGAGAATACTGCGGAAAATTTAGGGTTTAGTACTATTTGATGCATGAGAGGCCTGAATGCAGCAGATCTGAGCCATGTCAGGCTATGAAGGTTCAACAGCATAATAGCCAATATATCTTTATAAACTATACATGTGTCTAAACAGCAACTTAAATGATTCTACATGTGCATGTGAAATTATCTGTTTCCTTATACAAGTGTGAACGGCATGAAAGCCTAGCGAGATGCCTGCCCAAGTGCGCTTCATTAATGAACACCAATAGCTACACACATGTGCAACTCGGGCCTATTTATACATTTGTTACACATGACTGCACTCATTATAAAGGGGAACCATACTTAGAGGAACCACAGTTCGCCAAAACTTCAAAGCTCTCCACTAAAGCACAAGTCCATGAGCAGGACGACAGCAGCGGGAAAGAAAGTGTCCTGCCTCTGGAATGCTTTCAGCAATGCTGAGCAGCTGAGCATTTTTGTAAACGAGTTGTCAGTAGTCTGCCACATTTGAATAATCCAGAGACTTTCCAAAAAGTGACATAAAACTGGCTTTAAATGAGAGTGTGCAGAGCTCGCCCCTCTGAGCACAACTGGTTCCTATGGGTGCCGAACTTCCACGAGTCTGACAAGGACTTGTTGCCATCTAGTGGGTTATAATCGACAGAATGCACTTGGTCCTTTGACACAGCAAATGCCACTAGATGGAGTATCAGGAGTTCTGAATCCGTATTACTTTAGGTGTCCAGCAGCTCAGGTTTTCTAAGTCTCAAGAAGTTCCAGGCCCAGAATTACAGTGCAATTGAAGAGAATTTCCCCAACTGCTTTCAGTTTCATGAGACATCCCAGACTACAGATTTCCAAGTATAATAATGTTACAATATTCTGATGTCAGCATAATCTACCAGCCCCAGGAGTGTCCCACTGTAACATACAGGCATCCCCACAGCTTTCACAGAGGTATCTGGCAGAAAAGCTCCGGCACAACCTCCGTGCTGCTGTCAGTAGCGATGTGCAGAACTGCTCTGGGAGGGAGAGCCGATCAGCGGTGGGTACGCGAATCCTCACCTCCAGGAGTACACGTTAGCTCTAAAACCTCTCAGTCTCTACCGTGAAGTATGAACTAATGTCTTTGAATTATCTCAAAGAGAACATGCACCTCATCACAGAGCAAGAAAGGGGTACTTACTGCCCGTGGGGTTCACAGGAGGGACGGGAGAGGAGGAACTCATCTGCTCCACATCTGCAGCTAATGGGAAAGTGAAAGAGACAGTTGGGATGTGCATGTTACCAAGAAGTCTTTACTTTTGAAAACTTTCATGTACATTTCAACTGAATGTGTGTATCTTGGGTCATCCGAGGAAGATGCTTTGAGAAGCAGTTTAGCAATGTCGTTCTCTCCTCTTTCAAGGTATTTCTATCTCATACATGGTATCTGCTGTTCTGAGCAGTCATATTGGTAGTCTCTAACTTGAGATGGCTTGAGAATATCGATTCAGAACAATGTCCCACACCAAGAAACCCTGAATGTCAGCCTTGAACTGCAAACAGTATGAACTGGAGCGGAGCGTGACTGGGAGCGAAAGGCCGGTCTCCCACCTGTGTGCAGTGCACCTGTGAGAGATCCCTGACCGGAGGAGACGTCCCCTCCCAACGGTTTGCAGAATGCTGGCAGGGGATGTGAAGCCGTGTCAGAAACGAGCGTCTTTAAACACAGACACTCCAAAAGCTTTATTTTCTGACAGCTGAAAGAAGAAACAGAACTACCTTCCTGCGTTTGCCAGTTAAAACCCCAAAGTCAGAACATGATCTGAACCAGATCCCCTCTGCATTTTGAGAAGGATCCAGCTTTCCAGGACCCAAATCAGGAAAGAAGCATCTTCCAGTATTAGTTTTAACTTAACATGAGGTGAAGAAAGAACACGTTCTTTGGGGCTTGGTCTCTCTCAAAAAGCCACATTCACTCTTACCACATCACCACAAGTGCCCAAGTCAAACAAACCAGTCTCCATCTCCATCGTGTTGATGCCAGCAGATACCACATAATTATATGTTACGTAATTCTCACTTTGCTTTAAGACCCAGTAAACACATTCTACAAGTTTACATTCCTCACCACAGAACAGGGTCCCAGAAGTATAAGCGCAGCCCAGAGCCAGGCTTGGCCGCCGCTCCCAGTCCCGCCTTTCGCATTCTCACCGCTCCAGTTCCCGCAGCCCTGCAGCCACTGCTGCTCTGGAAGTGCCAAGCTCTGCTCTAATTAGGCAAACCACAAACAAATGTGAACGCTTTCGCAGACCATTTTCACCGAACGTGGAGAGCAGCCGCAGCACCGCGCTCAGACCCGCTCCATCCTCCTGCCGCACCGAGCAACGTGCCGCCTGATGCTACCGGTGCTGCTGCACAACACCCGCAGCTTTAGTTTAACACGCTGAGTACCCGTGACAAACACAATGGCAGCTTCATCCGGACATGCCATGGGTTATTCCTGTCCTCTAGTGAATTATCAAGACATTTCCTGCCTGGAACATCTAAACATTCATTTACAGTCTCACTTGGCTCTTCCGTGCAGTTCTGCACCAAACGTTCGAAGGCTGCGTGTGCCGTGCAGGCTGCGGCATTCCCGGCACCCTCCAGAACCTTCCGCGGGCCGCTGATCTGCTTACGGGAAAAGCTGGATTTTGTCTTCCCATTTTTGACCTTATTACTATAATCTCCCTAATGTGGGAAGATCCTTCATATGCACTACAGCAATTTCAAATACCTGGAAAGGGTTTATTTTTTTCCTATGTAAAGCTACACGTTTTCCCATATAGTCAAAATAACCTGAGAAGCGCAGCACTGAAGTTACTGTTGTTGCGGGAGCGGTGAGCCGGAGCCCGCGCGCGAGCCGGGAGCGCAGCTCGGCCGCCGGGCCAGATGGCGGCTCAGGGTACCTGCTGCCGGGCAGATGGCCGGAGCGCCGGGCACAGGAGCCCCGCGTGAGCAGCGGCTCCACCTGCAGACATCTGCAACAGCTCGGCAAGCCTGCCAGCCAAATAAACGTGCTGTCCAAAGTGACGCTTCTGAGCGGGAACCATTTAGAGAGCCACTGGAAATTTCAGTCCCGTAGTTTTAATCATTCACCGTAATGCCACCTTAAAGGCTATAGACAGCAAAAGGCTAACAGTATTTCCTAGCTATACTTGGAAAGGATAATTTCAGTTCATGCTCGAAATTATAGATTTTAATTACTATTTCTTACACGTTCGCCAAGACTATGACGCTGCGACACAGCTGCCTGGCTGCTCGAGTGCCAAGCTGACAGTTGCCTCAGTGTCCCGTCCGGTGCTGCTGTGAACCAGCAATGGGGACGCTGCGGGGACACCTCTACATCCCTCTGTGTGCTACTGGCAGATGGGTGTTCGTAATCGATTAATATCAAAATCATACTTCAACTTATTTTTTACCAAGTATATAAAAGCACAAGTACTTATCCTACAACTTGCTTTGAATGGGTGGAATTCTACATTTCTCTCATCCATGTAAATGAATATTAAAAATTTCAAGCAGCTCTTTATTAAACGTGGCAATGCTGGTTTTGTTCTCTTCACATACCCCTGACCCTTTTCATTTCCATCATTATAACGAAACACATTAAACTCCTCCAAACAATTCTACTAAGAGAGGAGATTAGATTAACAACGAGCTAAGATTTTGGAAACGGGCTTGCTCTGAAAGATGAAAAGGACAGAAGTCTGCTCCGCTATGAAGAACAGCTGCTGCCAATACAGCTATTTACCCTCTGACCTCTCCTCTGCCCACTAAGTGAACAGTGCCAATTGTTTTCCTGTATTATACACTGTTTACAAGCCCTGAGTGGCATGAAAGGAATTAATAATTTAGCTCATGGAGCTGATGACCTTTATTGGGGTGCCCCTATTTGCTGAGCAGAAATCAGAGCAAAAATCTCCCTTGAAGCCACAGGGTTTCTTTAAGAGTATCTCGCTTTACAGCCTAATTGGCCACCATAACATAAATCAATTATTTCTCCTGTTTTAAGCAACAATGCTACCTATTCTCAAGCACTCGATCTCTAACTTCCCCTGTATCAAGCCAGGCCTTGTTCTTTGACTTTTACAGCTGTATAGTAAACACGATGGCAAGGACGGCTTGGAGAACTCGGCGGGATTAGGAAGGTTTGGGAACACCAGCAAAAAGAGGTTATGCTATTTTGAACTTCTCTTGACCTTTGACTGCCCTTGTCCCTGCTTATGCTAATTGAAGGGGTATTTGGGCTACTCCTAGAAGTGAACTTAGCCTGAACCTGTGACATAGCATTGGACCTGGAAGATGCTGGTGCAGGAGTTGTGGTACCCGCTCCCCACAGGTATCTGCCATACGGGAAGGGACAGGAGGTAAAACAGGGCCCTGAGCAGATGCAGGGAGACCCATGGTCACCATGAGCAGAACGTGCTGGTTCAGGGAGTTGCATCATCTTGCAGCACTTGTGAGCAGCTGCACATCAGTCACACCAGCAGCTGCTGAAACGCAGCAGTGCTTGCGGGGTTGCAAACGGAAGGACAGCCACATGGTAAATCTCAGTAAGCTGGGTAACATTTGAGTAAAGGCTTTTGAAGTAAGCACGCTAAAAAACAGGAATTCTGACCTTGGAAAAAATGCAGGTAATCTAACATAGGATTATAGACTTCTCCCCTCCAAAGCTAAAACTGACGCATCAGAACTTCAGGTAAGAGATGGTGCTCCATCCTTCAGAGCTTGAAGTAGAATTAGACTTCTATTATCATTGAATAATTCTGGTCGGTCAGACACCGTCTCCCCATGGTAAATCTTCCCAGTTACCTTCCTGTCCCCGTCCCTGGCAACACCTTCCAGCAGATCTGCCCCGTGCTCGTCCAGGCACGGAGAGCAGGCTGGCCAGCCCGCAGCTCCCAGCGCAGCGCGGAGCCAGCGGGGATTCATTACCCCTTATCAGCCCCACTTCACTATAGACACATTCCTCCCCTTTCCCCTACATTGGGTCGGGCTTCTTGTCTCACCCCACTGAAAACACGCGCTGTTTGGAAAGAGGAGTGGGAAGTAAGGTCACCAAATGATAAATATTTTGAATTATTTCCATTGACATGGAAGACAACCACAGTTCCTGCCTACCAGCGTAACTGGAAGGAGACATAGCAGCTTAATGCTCCACATACTTGAAGAGCTATACCTGCACTGTATCCCTCAATAAACAAAATGCCTGTTTACATTCCAGTAAAATTCTGTCGGCATGGTATCTGATTTATTGATGCCATCAAAAGTCACAGGATTCCTGAGATGCCTCCCGAGACACAAAAATCAAAGTAGAGAAGAGATGCGTGTTGCTGTGGTATCAGCTTCACCACAGTTACAGCCTGGACTCCCAGCAGCATCCTGCACTTGTGGAGCTGAGCTGCTGGAGCTCGGCCAGTCCCGGCCCGCACGGGGACCCAGGGACCCGCTCGGAGCCCCCGGCACAGCCAGGTAATTACTCTCCATCTTTTGGTAAGCTCAATAAGCCAAGACTATCAAGCTGCCTCAATCTTTTTGGGCAATTTACAATATTTTAAGAGATCAGCATCAGAGTTTCATGCAGCATTACACTATCAGCATTCCAATGCAGCGCTGTCAGTATTAGATAAGCAGTAAACATAAAAGACCTACTTTCAATTTCCAAAGGACCACATTAGTGCCTTTTGCTACTGCATTACAACAACAGGCACTTACTCATGAACGTTTCCATGTGCTCCACAGGCAGCACGCTCGGCATGCAACGCCCCATTCCACAGGCATGCTGTCTGTGTCCCTAGATGGGACACTTTGCATCTTCTGTACCATTTGGGTTGAATAGGATAGTGCCTACCAGGCAGCCCAGACCACTCTAATATTGAAAGCTCAATTGCATAATCATTTGTGAATCTGGGGAAATTCTGTATTTACTTTTTGATAGCTGATAAAGTGTTGGCCAACACAAGCCATACTACTACAGCAAAATACTGAGTCCACTAGAACAATTTATATTAAATAGAACTGAGAATTTACAAAAGTAGATATTCTGCTGATATTTTTTAGAAGCTAACATCAACCCAGATTAATAGTCATCTACTGATAAATAATAGCACATGATAACCTACAGAATATGCCGGAAATCATGTTGCAGATTAGCCGGTGTTCCCAGAGGTGAGTGGTTCTAGACGCCGAGCAGCACGTCAGGATAGGAACACCGCTGCAAAGGGACCTTTCAGCAAAGCCGGCACCGTGCCCCTGGAACCCAGCAGCTAGTGCACGAGTGGCACTGACACCGGGATCCTGAGAAGCACCGAGAACATGTGTCCGAAAGCTGCTTTTGTCTCTAACCTCACAGCATTTATCTTCAAATCTTAATCAGTGGCAATAACAGCACAGCTAACTAACAGACTCGAGCCCCGCGCTGCCGACGCTCCGAGCGCCCGGCTCGCCGCGCCAGCCGGGCATCAGAGGGCCAACTAGTACTTACTAGAGGATGAATCGTGCTCGGGAGGAGGATCTTGACCAAATCCTAGAATGTGAAAAATAGGCGTAAGCACTACACATTGAAACAAGATTCCTTGTTACCACACATGCACAGAAAGACTGAATTGTCAAAATCAACTCGTGAATGTATAAGCAACATTAAAACAGCATTAAAGGGAAGAAGCTTTCCAATTGCCTAGGTACAGCACATTCCTGTGATGCTCAACTGAAACGAGATGGCTGAGGACACGGAGAGCGAGCGGGAGCTGGGCCGGTGTGCAGTGTGCACTCCAGCAGCGAGGCCCTTCAGAACAAACCAGCGCCCGGGAGCTGCCGCTTGTGAGCAGGGGCTTGTGCTCTCCTGAAAGCCTCGGCGTGCTGAAGCACAGAACACTACAGAGAGCCGGCGATTTCAAATCAAATCGCAAGAAGTCAGGCAGCATTTCATGTGAGGGGCAGTTCAGGCCGATCTAGTCTCGTGTGGGGGCGATGGAAGAGCCCCCGTGCTGCAGTGATACCTGCTGGGGATCCACGTGAGCCCTGTGGCACGCTCATCGGCACAGCCGCGGCACAGGGGGAGCGCGCTGCAGCTGCAGAGCCACAGGCACTAACCTGCTTTTAAACCTGCAGCTTAATCACAATCCCTGTGCTAGGGCTCGTGCTCCTGTTTCTCTGCAGGTGGACACTGCAGCACCATCCAGCACAGCGACCCTTGGGAAAGCACCGCTTGGTGCCACCATCAGGACTGTCCCCTCCGCAAGGCCGTGGCACGGATGGGACCCGACCCATGGGTCAGCCTTTGAGGCTTCGGCCCAGCCAGCCGCAGCAGGACACCACACAGGCACAGCACCCTCAGAAACACAGATCCATACTTTGTTTCTTGGCAGCATTCGCAGCAATAAATACGAAACCAAGCAAGTTGCTGCAGACAATTGGCAGCGTATCAGTTCAGACATCTCCGCTGAATTAATAAAGTAAGAAAACTCCATAAAACAAAGCGGCAGATAAGCGCCCAGCAGCTGTGGCGGCTTCCAGCAGCGATTCAGCCTGTCCTCGCGCCACTCCTGCCGCGCTGGCACCGCGAGGTGGCCGGTCCCCGTGCCAGGCTGCGCAGGGCACAGCTCCACCGCTGCACACACTCTCATTATCTCTGGCAACTGTCTCAACACTTGACATCTTCATACTTAGAAACCACAGACTCTTGAGTTCTCGCCTCATATGTTAACCAGAAAACACTAAGAACCAGCAGCACTCTCACCTCAGCACTCCCTGCTGCTCGCAGCTGGTGATCTGGGTCATCAGCTGCCACACGTGCGCTGTGGAGGGTCCCGCTCCTGCCTGGCCACCTCGGCACTGCCTGGCCCATCCACATCCTCCAGGACTTGCTACGGCCATCGCACCAGCCCAGCGTGGCATTTAAACGTGTATGAATCACCAGTGACAGGGAAGTCAAGACTATTTCTGATGCAGTGCTTCTCAAGTAAAGGGTCAGAAATGCTCTTTCTTGGCAGATAGAGGATGCAGCTGGACAGTAACTGTTGCTCAAAGGTGCTTTGCAGCAGTCAGCTGCATGCCAGGAAAATGCGCATCACGCTGGGCACGGGTCGGGGCCTGACTCACGTTCTCCATGAGGGCAGAGCCTGCGCTGGGACCCGGCCCTTCGCTGCCACCCCCCAGCCCCAGGGACGCCCCGCACTAAAGGCCCTTGGCCACCCCCACCCAGGAGAAACTGCCACTTTCCTGACAGGATTTGTAGAGAAGTGCCAGATTTTTTAAAGTTCCACCATTTGTTTACAGTTTCTGTAGCTACTGAAATAGAAAACAGAGCCAGGTCTGGCACACGGGTTAACGGGGAGCAGCTCCGGACCGCCGGGCACCCCGGCTCCACCGCCACCCACACGTTCCTCAGGCACCACAGAGCCACACGAGCCACAAGCTCAATGCCTCTTCTTTCCTACGATACACACAAGAGATGTTTTCCTGGGGAAAGAATTCTAGCAATCTACTTGCCAATTGTTTTACCATAAGCATTATGGCATTCCTTGTGTAGCAGCTATTGCAGAGGTTTCCACAGAACAAAGTTATAAACAACTCTCTTGTTCCAATCTAGAGCATCTTACTGGGAAATAACTCAAACAACCCCTTCCACTTGCTACAGTAAAATATCCAACAGAGGTTGACAACTACCATTTACTTATTACTGGGCAACCTATATATCTACACATTCCTTTAACAGAAGATAGAAAAAGAGGACAAGCATCCAGAGGGACATTTCTTCCCAAGTATCAGTTTGAAATAGAAGCTATTTCAAACTTTCATGAAGTACAAAATTTTAAAATACCCTGGTGCAGTACTTGCGGCTTCCAGGACACAGGGGACAAAACCTTCACCGATCGGCCACAGAAAGGTAAAGAAAAATCCCAAAGCAAAACATAGATCATCGCTGGAAACAAAATCTTTAGTTCAAGCTCGGGTTGCCTGTACCACATTAAAGCCTCTTCTTTACCGATTGTCTTTTGTAAAAGACAGAGTCCTTTATACCAGGGGTGTAAGTTACTACTTGTGAATAAGCACAAACACTTTTACTCTGTCAACATGAAGGGACATTTTCGGTAGGGCCAGCGATCCCCGTTTCCCACATTGTGTGATTGATGAAGCTCTGTCCCTTAGAAGAGCAGATTGGTTTCCTGGTGCCAGGAAAATGATTGATGAATATTTGGAGCCGTGGGCCTCTCCTCCCGCTGGGTGTCCTTTTCACAGCTCTCCAATGGGCCTGGGGATTTTTTTTCAAGACTAGGAAGTGTCATTTTTATGGATATCATCCTGTGATAGGGACAGTTCACTGAGCAGAGCACTATGTAAATCAAAGTGAAATACTAAAGGTCAGCTCAAGTGTTAAGGTGACAGAGCCACACAGCACGTTCCAGGTAAGCAGGAAAACAGAAGAGGGCAAGGAAAAGCCTCCCAGAGCCGGCGGGCAAAGCAGGAGCGCCGAGCGAGCACCCTCGACTCGCTCCGGCGAACGGCGGCTCTTACACAGCACCGGCACCAAGCGCTCTTCCTCCACTGCGTGAAACACTGCAACAGGCCACGGGCCCGGGCTGCGGGAGCTGGGCTTTTGCTTTTCAGATACACGTGCACACTTTCAAGAGAAAGCTTCAAAGCTCAGCAGAGCATTCTGGCTGGCAAGCACCAACTAAATATCTAATGGAGCAGCAATGATGAGGCTAAGATGTGATTTCCCAGTTCACATGCTGGCTCAGTTTTATGAATCTTCAAACCCATCTCCAAGCATCTTACAGTCAGCACAGACTTTTCAACTCACACGATGTCATTAATAGAATACCAGTTAGCTTTTATGGGCGTTCAAGAAGTTGATTAACCTGGCACCACAAAAAGGCGACCAATGGGGTCCATCGCAAGGCTGCGAGCTGCAGGACAGGATCACGAAACCACGCAACAGCCACAACAGCTGCAACTTCAACCACCTCCTACAGCACCACCAGCAAAAGCTCCTCCTGCTACCACTTTATCTTTGCTGCTGTGTAGAGACTTAAGCTTTCGTGATCATTTTACAGGTGCTTTAAATAAATAGGACATCTAAAGTAACAATATACTTAGGAATAATTCTTGGTAAGTATTGCCAAACAATATAAAGTTGAGTTACAGCTGTGAGACTGAGGGGCTTTTGGAGGACAAGCTGGTGTTCAGCAGAACTTCCAGAGACCAGAAGTTCTTTGCAAATACTTTTACTACAGCCGTGACAGCATCATTTCATCACTTGGCTTCATGACAAGGGCTCCAAACCAATTCCCACCAATAAACACTGTGCTGCTCCGCAGTGCCAGGGTCAGCATTGGCCAAGCGAAACACGCAGCGTGCACAGAGCTGCACGGCACACCGAGCGCCCTCGGGACACGGCCCAGCGCTGCTCCTGCCGCAACGGGAGCGACGTGGTGCCGTACGACAAGAGAACACTGTGATTCAGTCCTAACGGCTTCACAACTCTGGATTAAATTTCCACCAAAAAAATACTTAAAGCTTGCATGGAGTTTGAGCTGAGCGGTGTGTCCAGACCAGCGGTTTGCAGCCGGCCTGGCACGGGAGCCCTGCTTAATTCATCAGGATTTTTCCTGGTGCATCCACAAATGGAAAGAGGGCTTAAAAAAATCCTTCACACTGACCAGATGCTTCTCTAAGGTTAAGTTTCACCACCAATCCAAGCCTAGAACAGGGATGATTAGGCAACGGGAGGTAGACGTGTAACTTATACTCTCTGAAGGCCACAGGTCCACCCTTTGTAAATGAAGCCTCCTTATCGAAGAGCTGCGGTAGAATTGAGACCCTCCAGACACATACTGCTTTTAAGATAAGTTATTGGTAATCATTTACCAATAAAGAACTTCACCAAAGGTAGCCTATCCATAGTGCATTTCCTCTTTCTAACAAAATCTGTGCAGAATCATTTTTATCGATGTATAAAATCTGGACGTCTTCTAATTAGGTAATTAGAGCTGTAATAATTTAGACTAAAGCTAAAGCTCGAAGGGTCCTCTTGCCCCCCAACTTCCCTTTCTCAATTAACTCTGCAAAGTGATAACCACTCCGGCTTAAAGGCTAAAAAAAGGGAAGGATCAAAAGGCCAGTTTAACAGAGCTGGAGGGAAGAATGCGCTGGTGCCCAGCAGCCAGCTGACGAAACCCGGGCCAATTCTCTATGTAAATGACTTCATTAGAATTACCAGATTACACTGCTGAAGGCCCTGTTTAAATAGGCAGTTTATCAGCAGGATAAACTGTGCTCTCATTCTCAGAGAATCCCAGTGTGAATGCATTTGTTCAAAGCTGCCACCACCTAAGAGTCGAACAGTCATTTAATAAAGCGCTTGCACATTCCCCCCAACCAAAAAAAAACCCCACAAATGACTTGGTGGAGACAGGACAGAAAGATGACTATTGCCTCCCAACAATTAAAATCTTCTAGATGGAAAAGTTACCTCATTTTCTATAAACCAGCTTATTTATACCCTGAAAAAATGCTGTTGGTGCAGTGTCACAACACACGCTGCATCTGCTGAACATACACCACCCGGGTTTAGTACAAAAAGGCATAAACCCATCTTCCTGATTAATGATCTACAGAGGCCATCAATACCAAATTCCAGCTTTACACCAAGAGGCATTTTTCCATCTCGCCATCAAATCATATCGAAATACTGAAGTTCCTCCTAAATTACAAGAATTACAAGTCTTTTACTTCCCATCACAGACCCAAGCTCAGAATTCTATTATTTATTATTGTCTATTACTATTTGCAAAAGCAAGAGCCATCTGCATTCAAAAGCCAGTATGAGTCAAAATAACACTGCAGCTTCTTGTTTATTCAGAGACATTTGACTTGGGCAGCATTGCCATTCGACAACTCCATTTGTTTTTCTTCCTAAATCTTCAAAGAAATGTTTATAGCAAGTCAACTAAGACCTAACTATATCAATGAACTCGTCTTTGTTAAGCAAAGGCTTATCTCATCAGATGCAAAGCAATCAAGCATAAAGAGCCACTAAAAACGTCAGTGTGTGCCAGCAGAGTTGGAGGCTGTGGAAAAGGAGGGAGCAAGCAGGGGATTCTTCTTTGCAAACTTCACATTCTCTGTGCTCTTACAACCTTCCTCTTCTCTCTGCTACGGAGCTCATCCAGATTAATCTGCCTCGCTTAAACTCTGCTTATTTTCAAGGAGCACACAATTCAAGTAGTTTCCTGATACTTAAATCTCTCTTCCAATATCATACCACACAAAGATATTCCTTATAACCTCCTTTATCGTGGCTTTAGTTAAAACATAAAATAATTAAAACTGTAAAAGCCATCATGTTTCATTCACAGGGGAAAAAAGATGTCAACAGAAGCTACAAGGAAACTGCTCTTAAGTGGGACCCTGTTGAGAAATAATTGCCAGTAGTGCAGGAAAAATGAACGCCCAATTATTTTAAAGTGAATTAATTTTATTCATTGCCTTTAATTTACACAATGATAAAATATGTTTCTTAGGTGGAAGGGGATGTACTCAAATTGACAAAAGAAAATCATCATCTTGTATTCTAAGCACATCAAATGCCCCTTCAAATAACAAGGCTGTAATTCACCGTAACGGCTGAAATGAAATCATGAAACTGCATTTCAAAGTTATTCTGAGGCTTCTTTCACTAAGACACCAATAAACTTACAGCAGTTTACTCAGGGTTAACACACAAACCACATGCACAGCTGAAGCTCATTAATGATTTTAACATAGCCACCAAGAATATAATGCTAGTTTTTTGTATATATATATATTCATTCTGTATATATGTCACACAATTTTAACTTCTCATAAAGATGCTATACTTCAAGGCAGCAGAAGTGCTATGAACCTTCCTTAAAAAGGGGAAATGGTAAAGACCGTTCATTTTCCATTACCATTTGCAGATATTTTATAAGCCAACAAAGTACTACCCCAACCTTTCTGCTCCTCCCCTGGCTGCTGCAGGCTTTACAGAGACTGAAGGTCACGCAATGGCTCAACACTCTGCCACTATTTCACATTTTTTAAGGCAAAGTAGTAAAAGGCTGTTACATCATTCATTCAAAAGACCAACCGCAGCATCTATCACATGAAGTACCTGCGCAAAACACAACTAATTCCTAAAAGTAATCTGATAAATCAAAACAGATTCACCAAAAATCCCACATCCATGTGGGAAAAACAGTTAATGCAGACCAAGATTAAATGTTGTTGCATTATTAAGGACACCAAAGGAACAGACACCTCTCAAGTCAGAAACTTCAACAAATTTTAAGGACGAAAAGCATAATTTAATTAAGAGAAGATAAATTATTTCTAGCATCCTCACAAAGCGACACAATTCAAAATTACATTTCAGGGTAACTATAGAAATACTCGTTCGTGTAACTGCCAGCACTCTGTATGTATCTCGGTAGTGCTTCTATCCAGCAAATGCCAGCGACATTGCCTGATAAGCCTCTTTTGTCTGAGCAAATCCTTTGTAGAAAAGGGTACCTTGAGATGGTAAAATGCAATTGTAAACCATAAAAATTGGCCGGGACATTCAAGTGCAGATGCAGGCTCTGCATACTGAAGTGTAAAAGCGTCCCAAATGGTGCCCATAAAGCCCCGAGCAGCGCGGCCGGCGCAGCCGCGTCCACCGCCCCGCGCCGGGCGGGCGGCACAGCCCGTGTCAGCGCGGGCACCGCGCACCGAGCGGCCGCCCCGAGCGGCGGCACCGGCACGGAACGGGGCACCGGGCTGCGCGGCAGCGCCCGGCCCGCAACGCACACGGGTCAGACGGGCACAGCCCCGCTCTTCTGGGGAACGAGGGAAACCGAGCAGGAACAGCCCCGCTCCGGGAGGGAACCTGTTACAGCGGAGCACCCCGCGCGTCCCGCAGCGCCGGCCCGGGAGCGGCGGGCAGGGCGGGCAGCACGCGCCGCCCGGCGCGGCCCTTTGTTGTGCCCCACGGCCGAGAAAAGTTGCGGCCGCCGGGAGCCCCGCGGCCCCGCCGGGAACCCCGCGGACGCGACCGAGCGCCGGCCGCGCCGGGGAGGGCGAGGCGGCGGAGCGGAGGCGGGCGCAGCCCCCGGGACCGCCGGCACCGCGCCGCGGCACGGCCCGCGCCACACGGCCCCCGCGCCCCCGGCCCCGAGGGGCGCCCGCGGCCGGGCCGGACCCCGCGCTCCACTCACCGTTGCGGGGCGGCCCCTTGGAGGCTGCGCGGGGCTCCGGGAGCTCTGCGGGCGGCTCCAGCTCCATGGCGGCGCCGGGGCCGCGCCGGGGCGCGGCGGGTCTCAGGGGTCCCGGCGGCCGCGCTGCCCCATGGCCGCTCGGGCGCTGCTGACAGCCAGAGCCGCCGCTGCGGCCGCCGCGCTCGGGCCGGGCGCCCCGCCCTCCCGCGGGGCACGACGGGAAGCGTAGTCCCCCGCGCCGCCCGGATGTACCCGCGGAGCCGCCGCGCCCCGCCGGCCCCGCCCCCCAGGCCCGGCAGGCCCCGCCCCCCGGTGCGGCCCCGCCCCCGGCCCGGCCGTGCGGTGGGGCCGGTCCCGGCCGGTCCGAGCGCCCCGGGCACCGCCCCGCTGGGCTCCGCCCGGCTCCCGTCGGGCTCGGCCGGGCCGGGGCACCGGGACTGGCGGGGCGCTAGGGGGCACCCGCCGCCCGAGCCCGGAGCGCTGCCCGCGTCACGGGGCGACCCCAGCGCGGCACCGGGCATCCCGAGAGAGGGAATCGCCCGGGGCACCCGCCTCGACCGAGGACGGGATCAGCCAGCCCGGGAAAGGAGTACCGGGCAGCCCGGGGAGGGAGCGGGCAGCCCCGGCACGGGGCATCGGGCAGCCCGGGATACCGGAAAGCCCTGTCCGGGCCAGCAGCCGGCCCCGGTACAGGGAACGGCCGGAGGGCCCCGGGCGGGCACCAGCCAGCTTCTCACGGGCAGGACCGCGCCGCCCCCGCGGCGCCGTTCGCGGGGCCGGTGCCGCCGCCGGGACGGGACGGGGCGGGGCGCAACGGGCAGGCGGGCGGGCGGGCGGCTCCTCCCCGTCGCCGGGCCGGGCGGAGCGGGCGCTCGGTGCAGGCGCTCGGCGCCGCTCTCGCCATGCGGGCGCTGCTGCTCCCGGCGCTGCTGCTCCCGGCGCTGGCCGCGGCGCGCGGCGCCGCCACGGTAAGCACCGGTGGGACCGGGAGCGGGGCTGCGCCCACCCACCCTGCCCCTGCGGGTGCCCGGGAGCGGGCGGGGGCAGCGCCCCCTCCCTGCGGGGCCGGTGCCGTCGGGACGGGCGGTGCCGGACGGTGCCGGTAAGGCCCCGGTGGCGGCAGCCGTCGCCACTGTGCTCGGACGGGCCCCGGGGGGTGCCAAGGCGGAGCGGACGGGGGGCGCCCGAGCACTCCGGCAGCCCCGCGGGCAGGGCGGGCAGCGTGAGCCCTGTCCCGGGCTAGCGCCGGCACGGCAACCTGCGCCAGGGACCGGAGACCGCGTCCCCGGGCACGGGCTCCCCGCGCTGGCGGGCAGAGCCGGCGTTTTCCTGCAGGAACAGATTTTGGTTCCCCCGGGAGAGCGGGGCGGCACAGCCCACGGAGCTGAAGCCGGAGCGTGGGACGGTCCCGGGCGAGGCCGGTGCGGTTCGGTGCTGGGCGCCCGACGCTGCGGGGGTTTCGCAGGGGGAATGTGTCGGGGGGTTGGAAGGTGCCCAAACCCCGGCGCTGCAGTGATGAGCTCTGCAATTAGCGTCTCCATGCCAGAAAGAACAGCCCGGACAAGGTTCCCCCGCAGAGCCGAGAGGAGCGCGGGACAGGGCACCGTGGGGCAGCTGGGCCCTCCCGTGCGGCCGAGAGCCCTCGGGTCCAGCCCTCCCCACAGCTACTCTCCCGTGGGGTCCGTGTTGCAGCCGGGTCAGCCCAGGGTCTGGGACATGGGGACCCAGAGTGAAGGAAGATGGTGGGAGCAGCCCCCAGGGAGTAAGGGCAATGATGCCAGGATCACCAAAGCGTTAAAAAGCCAAGATTTTTTCCGAGTCATTTGATGGCACAAGATGAAAACGCAGCTGTTGTTGGCAACAGTTGGCGGGGAGTGGTGTCGGGGGGAGCCCCGCGCTAGGGTTCCCAGGAGGGTTTCAGGGTGACACTGTCCGAAGGACTCTGGGATCCGCAGCCCGTGGACCCACGCAGTGCTGTCACCACCTCCCTCTGTCCCTCCTTGCAGGTGCTGCCTGCTGTACTGGGAGGTATTTTTCCAGTTCTTGCTGTTTGGATCCGATCCCATCAGTGGGCATTTGTGTGCCACCAAGTGTTTCGCGTGGTTGTGTCCCTATGACCAACATGGGACACGCAAGCAGCGCCAGCTTCCAGGGCCTGGCCCCCATCAGCCATGGGCAGCTCTGCCAGCCCTGCTCTGCCTTGGCTCCCCATGCTGCAGAATGTGCCTAATGCGCTGTGCCAAGCTTGGGAGGAGGAGGAAGAGGACAGTGTCATGGTTTCCCTCCTGTGACAGGGACATGCCTTCCAGCAGCTGTGAGAGAGGCGTGCAGCGCGACAGTGTGCTTATCAACACAGCATGTTTTCCTCCAAGACAAGTCCTCTGGCAGCAATCAAAGGACAGCTTAAAAGCTGGCCAGAGTTCATTGTCAAAGGTCCTGCTTTCTCCAAATAACGGCACAAACTCCATGCTCACACGGATGCTCTTGCAAGAGGTCCCAGAAACTAGGCAGTGCTGGGAAAATGAGGAGTGAGGAACTCGGCAAGGTGCAGGGATGCTGTCCCACGCCAGCCAGGGTGTGCAGCCTCATTGCGGAGCTGGGACCCAGCTCTGGAGGAGCGGCAGCACCCAGCTGCCGGCACCCTGGGCTGGGTTCTGCAGCGAGCAGGGGGATACAGGGACCTGGCAAAGAAACACCAGGAGACCCCACAAAGGTTTCTCGGAGAGCTGTTAGATTTTGTCCCCGAGCAGCCAGGCAGCGCGCTGGCCTTCAGCAGGGGCTGCCCTGCGCCCCCGCGTCCCGACCCACCTGCGCGCCGCCGGGGAGGGGTCCCACCCGCGCGGGGTGTGCAGGTCCCTCCCTCGCGGGGTCAGAGCACAGCCCGGTGCACCCAGCCGATGGACCGAGGCAGGATGACCCTTGCAGAATGGACCGCGTGGGTGCCTTTTTTTTAAGACTTCCTTGTTTATAGCCTTTTCTGTATAAATAGGACATACGGTTCCTGTTTAAGGAAGCCTTTTAAAAGGCAGAACGAGGTTTAATGTTACTATTTTGCGTGAAGGCAGGCAGCTGCCCTGGCTGGTGCACAGCGAGGCGCACACAGTGCTGGGAAGGCACAGACAGTCTCCCCCTGGCCCCCAGCACCCCCTCACACCTTGACCCAAGGTGAGCAGGTTTTCCTCTGGCTGGGCGGCCACGAGGCAGCGGTGGCTGCCGGGTCCCCGGGCCGCTGGCTGCCTGCCCGGCCGGCTGCCCACGAGGCTGCACCCGGCCCGGGCCAGCGGCCGTTTGCGGGGACATGGGAGGGAAACACTCGAACCAGGAGGTCTCTGGGAAGAGGTTCCCCCTTTGTGCCACAGGGCAGCCTCCCTTTACTGGCCCCCCATGCGCTGCAGTGGGTACAGCCGGCGGTGGGGCTGCCCGGGGCACATGTGCTGCATGTGGTTCTGTCCCGCTTGCGCCGCACCTCAGCGGGACACGCGGGGCCCGGCGCCAGCTGTGCCGCCCGCCGCAGCACTGCCAAGGCTGGTGGGAGGGAACACGCAGCCTGGGCCGCCCGCTCCCACGGGAAGGAGCTTCCAGCGCAGGCAGCTGCAGCCCTTCCCTGCGGAAGGTGCTGGCGGGCGGGCTCGTGACATGTCCCCGCTGGCAGGACCGCAGCGTGTCCCCGCGGTCGGGCTGTGCCGCGGCGGTGGCTGCTGCGCCCGCGGTTGGTGCTCAAGGTGTTGGTGGGAATGGGGGACCCCAGCCAGGGGTTCACGTGGGGGTCCCATGGGGGACAACAGGACCTCGTTCAGGGCTCCCATGCGGATGTGTGTGCACACCGGGACCTTCTGCAGCGCCGCACACGTGGAGGGACCGAGGGACAGAGCTCACGGCAAGGACAGCAGCCGGGCTCGGGGCCGGGAGCTGCAGGGCGTGTGGGGGGGCCGGCAGCTCGCCGCCCGGCTGTGAATCGTCCTGCCTGTTTGCACAAGCCAGCATTGCCATCGGGAGGGCAGGGGGCCCAGGGAGGTGTGAGAGCCTGCAGAGGGGGTGTTTGGGAAGGGGGTCCTGCTCCCTGCCGAGAGCTTCATTAGATGCTGTTCCATTTACAGCCCTCTGGGCCGCCTGGTGTTTTCCTCTCCCGCAGCTGGACCTTCGTTTCCCTTTGAAAGGGAAAGGCTTTTTTGAAATGCAAAATGCAGGAGGTTTTGCTGCGCTTTAGGAAGGGCTGTGGGGCTGTGGGGAGCTGGGGGTCCCTGCGTGGGGGGCGCTGCCAGGGAAAGCCGCTGCCCAGGCGCCACCAGCGCATCAGCCCGGTTGGGCGCAGGCGGGAAGGTGCCTGTGTGGCCGTGGGTGCTGCCGCAGGCGGGACATCAGCCCTGTGCGCCTCTGCCCTTTCCCACACTGTGCTGGGGGAGGATGGGAGAGCCAGCGCTAAGCTCATTTCCCAGCTCTGCCACCGATCTGTTTCCCAGGGTGAGTCAGAGTCCCCTGGGCAGACCCTGTCCCCGGGGTCACCGCGCTGCCTCTCCCCTTTTCCCACCCCCTGGGTGCTGGGAGCAGGCGCGTCCCCACACACGGGGCACCCAGCACAGCCTGGCCACGCTCCTGCCAGCCCAGATGTCCCCAGGGGTGCACAGCTGGTGGCGGTGGGGGAGAGGGACCCAGCTCCGCAGCCTGGCGCGCAGGCGGTGCCGCAGCCTTGTTCCCAAGCGCAGCGGGGGGAGAACAGTTCCATATCTGCAGAAACCAACTGAAAAGCACCCTGGGCTCCATCGTCGCGTGAGTCAGGGCCATGTGTGGAAACAAGGGAGCCCTTGAGTGTGTGCCTGGGGCCATTGCGGGAGCTGCAGGAACCAGGCTCGTTCCGAGGTGGCTGCGTGTCACCATGAACAACGGACCCTGTGTGGGCTCAGGGCTGTGGGTGCAGGGGACGAGGGCAATTCTGGCTCTCCTCGTTGCTGTCCCTGCTCGTTATCGCCTGGTCTTGCTCGGGCGGGATGCTGGGCTCACCAGCCACCCCAGCGCTGCGTGTTCCCCCAGGCGCTGGGCGAGGCGGACCAGGTCCGGATGACCTCGGAGGGCTCCGACTGCCGCTGCAAGTGCATCCTGCGGCCGCTCAGCAAGGACGCCTGCAGCCGTGTCAGGAGCGGCAGCGCGCGGGTGGAGGACTTCTACACGGTGGAGACGGTGAGCTCGGGGGCCGACTGCAAGTGCTCCTGCACTGCCCCCCCATCCTCGCTCAACCCCTGTGAGAACGAGTGGAAGATGGAGAAGCTGAAGAAGCAGGCGCCCGAGCTCTTCAAGGTATCTGCAGGCGCGGTGGGACGGTGAGCTGGGGGCCAGAGACCCCTCCCCACACGCAGGAGCCCACGCTGCCTGTCCCTGCCTGGCAGGTCCCGGGGCAGCAGAGCGGTGTGGTTCCTGCACCCCGTGAGTGGGGACGGGGACACGTGGGGGCATCCGCAGCGGCCGCGCATCCCTGCCCTGTGCCCCAGCCCCGGTTCTTGTCTGTAGTTGCAGTCCATGGTGGACCTGCTGGAGGGAACGCTCTACAGCATGGACCTGATGAAGGTGCACTCCTACATCAGCAAGGTGGTGAACCAGATGAACACGCTGGAGGAGGTGAGGGAGCTCCGGCGGGCGCCCATGGCGTGTCCTGGCTGGCTGCTCAGGACCGTCCGGTGCTACTGTGGGTTCCCCACATGGGGCTGTGGGGCTCCACATCTCTCCTCTCCTCCAGACCATCAAGACCAACCTGAGCAGGGAGAACAACTTCATGAAGGAGAGTGTCCTGCACCTCAGCGACCAAATGAGACGCTACGAGAACTACTCTGACATCATGATGAGCATCAAGAAGGAGATCTCCAACCTGGGCTACCAGCTGCTGCAGAAGGACGCTGCTGCCGTCCCCGAGAGCAAGGCACAGGTACCCCCCGGGGACCCAGCGCCCATGAGTGTATTGGGGTGCACCGCGCCACAGCCGAGGGCTGGTGCCCGTGCCTGCTGCCCAGCGCGGTGACAGGGGAAGGGAGGGGCCTGACCGGGCTGTGCCCCCCAGGACACGGCAGGCGGCCGAGAGAAGGAGGTGGGACGGTACCCCAGCACCCGCAAGACGCTGGGGGACAGGCCGGCTCCCCGAGCACCCAAGGAGAAGCAGCTGAAGCCCGAGAAGCCCAAAAAGGATAACGTGAAGGCCAGGGCGGGCTCGCAGCCTACGTCCAAGCCCAAGCCATCAGCACACCAGCAAACCCTGGTCCGGGGCATCACTTACTACAAGGCCGGGCAGGCAGGGGCAGCAGAGGGGGCTGTTGGCCGCGGTGAGTCCCTGGATGGGGCAGGGATGCGGGGGCCTTGGGGCACCTTCCTGCCGAGGCGGAGGGCGAGGGGCTGCCCCCACAAACACACTGACCCCAAAACTCGTCTCCCCGCAGAGAGCCCTGTGAGGGGGCCGGCTGTGCCGGAGCGGCCGGAGGAGAGGGAACCCCCGCTCCCCCCGGTCAAGGGCACCCCAGCTCAAGCTGTTGTGCCGGCAGAGACCCCCGTGCCCAGCACCACGGCTGCGCCCAGCACCACCCTGTCCCCCCGCACCACCGCCCGCAGCCCCTCCGGCACCGCCCTCGGGCAGGGGGCTGACAGCACTGGGGGCCCCGAGACACCAAACAGAGGTGGGTGAGCGGGGGGCTGGGGGGGCACCCTGGTCAGGCTGGGCCAGCAGTAGCCCTGCCACAGGGACGGGCTTCCCCGCCCCGCTGCATGGGGCAGGGCTGAGCCTTCCTCCTCCTCCTCGGTACCCAGTGAAGGAGGGGGAGTGTGAAGGCACCATCGAGTCAGTGGAGCCCCCCACGGAGCACCACAGCTACGGACGCAATGAGGGGGCCTGGATGAAGGACCCAGCAGCCAAGGATGACCGCATCTACGTCACCAACTACTATTATGGCAACAGCCTGGTGGAGTTCAGGAGCCTGGACAACTTCAAGCAGGGTGAGGGCTGGGGCAGAGCAGGCACAGGGTCCGCTCCTCCGGGTGGGCGCCCAGCACTGGGCAACACCGGCTGTGCTGGCTCCTGGGCTGGGGAGTGGATGGGGACCTGGAGGGGGCACCCGTGGGGCAGCAAGGGGGACACAAGTCCCCTGCTGCTACCAGCGTGCTTGGGCCATCACACACGGGACCGCGGTGCTGCAAGGGGTCCCAACGCCTCTCCCACCCGCAGGCCGCTGGAGCAACCTCTACAAGCTGCCCTACAACTGGATCGGCACGGGGCACGTGGTGTTCCGGGGGGCCTTCTACTACAACCGCGCCTTCACCAAGAACATCATCAAATACGACCTGAAGGAGCGGTACGTGGCGGGCTGGGCGCTGCTCCATGACGTGGTGTACGAGGACACGACACCCTGGAAGTGGAGGGGCCACTCGGACATCGACTTCGCCGTGGACGAGAGCGGGCTCTGGGTCATCTACCCCTCCGTGGACTATGACTACTCGCAGCAGGAGGTGATCGTCCTGAGCCGACTGGACCCTGGGGACCTCTCGGTGCGCAAGGAGACCACTTGGAAGACGGGGCTGAAGCGCAACGCCTACGGGAACTGCTTCATCATCTGCGGCATCCTCTACGCTGTGGACACCTACAGCCAGAAGGAAGGGCAGATCTCCTACGCCTTCGACACGCACACGAACACGGAGGCAGAGCTGCGGCTGCCCTTCCTCAACCAGTACGCCTTCACCACACAGGTCGACTACAACCCCAAGGAGAAGGTGCTCTACGCCTGGGACAACGGCCATCAGATGACGTACGGGCTCCGCTTCGTGGTCTGAGCGCTCGGCCGCGTCCCAGCTGCCCCCTGCCCCCCCGCCATGCCGGCCGGGGGTCCCATGGCAGCCCGGCTCCCCCGCTGGCCCAGGGCTGCGGTGAGCGCTCGGCTTCCACCCAAACCCTCCCACCCGCCATGCCCATCTCCTGCGCCGTGCCTGCTGCACACGGGGCACGGCTGCAGGTTTGGGCAGCCCCCAGCAGACACCCCCACGACAACGTGGCCTCTGGGGCCATGGGGCTGCCCCACAGCCGGCAGCTCGGCCGGCATTGCCTTCCTGGGGCCGCGGGAGTGGAGCCCAGCCCCACATCCCCGCGGCACCAGGAGGCAGCCGGGTCTGTGTCAGTGACACGGCAGCACCCGCCCCGCACCACCGCACCGAGCACCAGCCTGCACCGCACCCGGCCTGAGCACCGCTCCCGCACATCCCACACCCCCTGGACCCTCCCTTGCTGCAGCCACCAGCTGCCAGCAGTGCCGGTGCCCGACCAGCCCGGTGCCCGTGCTTGCCCGAGCTGCCGCGGAGCGGCCAGGGCCCCCTCAGGCCGGGGCAGGAGGAGCAGCTGCAGCTGCCCATTGCTATTTTAGGAGACGTGATTAACATGCCTTTGCTTTTGCCGCTCGTTAGCTTTTTATTTAAATGCATTCACCAGAGCTTGGTGGAATCCCCTCTCCTGGCAGCAGGCGCAGAGCAGCCTGCACCCCTGCCTGCACCCAGCGTGGCGGGGGACCCTGCTGCCCTCCTGCTCTCTGCAGGACGAGGGGCTGGGAGCACTTGGCTTGGTTTTGGTCATTTTAGACGTGAACAGTATTAAAAAAGTAACAGATATGGAACTGGGCTGCGTGTGCTGTCATTTCTCCCGGAGCCGGGCAGGGAGGAGCGGGCAGGGCGGGCGCTCACTGTCCCTGTCCCGTGGCCGGCTGTGCCCAGGGTTTACTGGCACACGTGGCTGCTGTTCATTGCACGTCTGGCTGGCGCGGCTCCCCACACCGAGCCCAGGGAGGGCACCTCATGTCCTGTGGCAGCCCCAGGCTGCGGAGCACAGGGACCGGTGACCGCGAGTGCAGACCTGGAGGAACAGGCCCCGCTGGGTCCTGGGGTAAAGGGGATTTGGCGTTTCCAGGTCTGAGCCACAGCCCGAGCAGCCGTGGGAGCGGAGCGGCTGCGGCAGCGCAGGACGCAGCGGAGAGCAGCTGCGAGGGCACGGCCGGAGCAGCTGCCCCGGCTCTGCTGCGGCGTTTGGCAAGCGTGGAGCTGCTGGGGGCCCCGTGAGAGCAGCCCCACGGCCCCGCTCCTGCCCGTGTGTGCCAGGGCAGCCGCCCTCGGCCCCGGCGAGCCCCGCACACTGGCCGGGTGTCCCTTCGGGCTGCGGCCGGGCTCCTTGTCCCGCAGGATCGTCACCAGGCAGCTGAGTCCAATGTCCCAGGTACCCAGCACGGCTGAGAACCAAAGCTGGTGCTGGGCACAGGCAGCCTGGCATCCCTGGTCCTGCTCTGGCTCACGACGGCGCTGACCGTCCCTGCCCCTGCCCAGGCTTTGGCCCCACAGCCCCGCGCTGCCGCTGCGGCGCATCCCTCGCTCAGCTGCACAGCCCCTCCACCAGAAAGGAGCGGGTGACTTCCCCCCAGCTGGGTTCCTGCCAGGCTTTTATCTAGCCATCCCCGGCAAATCCCTGTCCAAACAATACAGATTTCTGACATTTTTTTGTGGTAAAGTAAACTCCCAGCACATCTCTAATTCCAGGGCTTTGTTGTTCTTCGCAGGGGCTGCCGTGGCTCTGCCAGGCTGGGCTGCGGGACGCCCCTTCGCTCCCCACAGGAGGAAAACGCGGGACAGGGGTAATTAAACCCGCATGGCTGGAGGGCAGCACCACCTCATTGCAGCCGTGGGGCCCCCTGCAAAAGCAGCACCCCTCTGAGAGCACCCCCCTCACTGCCGCTGACACCGTGATAACGAGAAGCTTTAATTACACCCACATGACAGACATCTCATGAAATGCATTCTCTCCCCTGGCCTTGCCCCTGAAACCTGCGGCTGCGTGCACCGGCTCAGCCGCAGACCAGGGCAGCTGGGGAGGGGGTGACATGGGGCGCTGCGGGGGACACGGAGGGATGCCGGGTGAAACAGGGGGACGCGGGCTGACGCAGGGTGGCAGGGCCGGGGAGCCAGCGGCAGGCTGCAGGCTGCAGCCTCAAGACTGCCGGACTCGGCAGCTCTGGCACACACAGGAACCCCCCTCACCCCCAGCGCTGCCCGCGGGGACGGGCTCAGATCTGTGTGTGGTGGGGGCTCCAGCCCCAGCAGCGCTTCCCCGTGGGTCCTTGTCCTGGTCTCTGGTCCCACGTTCTGCTCCTGGTCCCAGTCCACATGAGGTGGGCTGGGGAGGACGGGGGTCCCCAGGCAGGACATGGGGACACGCGGGTGGGGGCAGGATGGGCTCCCGCCGCGCCGGGCGCTGCTGACTTCCAGACATTCCTCCTGTGCGTGGCCGGCACCACCTCAGCTCATAACGTGATTAAAAGATTAAAATCTCTCAGTTCAGCAGCAAGCAGCAAATGAAGCTTGAGACAGGGATGCTGAGGGGCTGCGGTGCCCGAGGCCCCCGTGACGGCAACACCAAGGGCGGCTGGGGCCATATGGGCGCGTGGTGCTGGCGCCACAGCCCTCCCTCCGAAAACCCGCTCCGGTGAGGCTGGGCAGTGAAGCCCTAATCCCCCCCCCCACCGTCTCAGTTACCGGCTGGGTTGTTTGTTTGTGGTGGGTTGGCCTCCGTGCTGGCGGTCCCGCTGGCCGCACCAGCCCCGCGCCATGGCGCTGCCACCAGCCCCGCTCCACGTGACACCAGAGCCTGTCCCTTGGCGCCCACTGTGGGTGCACCAGAACCTTGGTCCTTGTTCCACCAGGTGCCGGCAGCCTCAGCTGGTGCAGCCAAACCCCCCCAGCTGCAGTTTGGTCCCACGGGGGGCCCTGTGCCAGCCACACAGCCCTTCCCTGGCCATGGAGAAACAAGAGCCGCCCGCCCTGGGGCTGCCAGGCTGGGAGCGGGACCGGCTGCGCTTGGAGCATCTGACAGGGGAACCGGGCCCTTCCCTCCATTCTTATCTACATCCGGGAGCCGGTGACCCGCGGAACAAGGCGACGTGCGTCTGGCGGCAGGTGGGAGCGAGTCCTGGGGCTGCGCCCACATCGCAAACACGCTTCAAAGCCGGAGCCAGCAGCACCGAGTGTCACAGGGATCTATTTTTACTGCCCTCCCTGATCCCTCCCTCCACACGGTCCCTGCCGCCGGCAGGCCTGGCGCAGCCCTGGCAGCACAGGGGGGGAAGGCGTTTTGTGCCGCTCCGCTCCCTCCCGCTCCCGGGCCGTGCCCTGGCTCCCGGCACAGCGGCAGCGCCGCAGGACGCGCTCTGCTGGGGCAGCTCTGCGCTCCCATCCCCAAGCTGTGGCTGGCAGGGCAGCGACTCGCCACGATGGGCACGTTCCTGCTGAGACCCGCCGGCCCATCGCACCCCGGGCCAGCAGGGAGCCCGGAGGACGTGGATGGCGAGGTTCCCCCAGAAGGTAGGAAGCCACGAGCCTTGGCAGTGCTGCTGCTGACTCACCAGTGGAAACAGAAACTGGTTCCCAGGCTCACTGCCGGCAGCTCCAAACCACCCCGGCCCCACGGGCATGGCAGCCCCTCGGGGTGGTGGGTGCAGCACACAAACACCCCTTCCCCAGCAGTGCCCCACGGCACAGCGCGAGGGGAAGGAGAGGTCTGCCCCTGGGCTGCTTCCATGGCCGGGCTCTGCTCCCGGGCACAGAAGCTTTCTCCATCACCCTGTGGCGGCGCCGCCCGGCTGGCAGGGAGCCAGGAGCCCCGGCACACAGCAGCCCTGGCTCCTGGAACCCAAGGGCCACCTTTGTCCGGGAGCCCCCAGGACGGCAGGAGCAGTGCCCCGCGGGGCAGCCCCCGCTCCAGACACTGCCCGTATTCATGGGAGCAGGAGACCGGGGCAGCGCGGTGCTGAGTCCTCCCCCAGCCCAGCCAACAAAACGGGCATTCAGAGCGGGGAGCGGGGGCTGCCCCGGGCAGACCTGAGCCACCCGCGTGGCTGTTGGGACGTGGCATTTCCCCGCCGGGCCGGGCGCTCACAACGTGGGACTTGTTGTCAGCCCGACGCCCCAGACACGCTGCTCGCACGCAGCCACGCGGGACCCCTCTGCCCCGGCCCGTGGGGGCAGCGGGTGGCACAGTGCGGTGGGGGGCACTCCAAGCTCCCTGCCTGTCCTGCCTGCACAGCACCTTGTGTGTCCTGCCATGTCCCACTCCCTGCGCAAACGAGGGTCAGCCCTCAGTGTTGGTGCTCAGGAGAGCTGCTAAGGAGCCATCTCGGAGGAGGGAGGCGACAGGAGCAATGCCAGGAGCGTCAGAAGGGCTGGGGCTTGTGTCCATCGCAGCAAACACAAGCCAAGGGAGGTGGAGCCGGAACTTTCCCACCCACACCTTGCACGACTCACATCTGCCTCTGCCCTCCGGTGAAGCTCCCGCTTCCCCCAGGGAACTGCAGAATGAGGCCCAGGAGCAGGTCCTGCCAGCTCCCAGAGACACCACCTGCACCCGGCCGGTGCCCGCTGTGCTGGGAGCGGGGACGAGGAACATCTGGTCTGCTGAGCGCTCGCCAGGGCACGGGGCCAGGGCTCCCTGCGCGGTGGCATCAGCCCCGGGCCGTGCCCCGCAGTCAGCCAGCGGCTGTTCCTCCTTCCTCATCCCCACCCTGGAAATTATTTATTTGCTGAAGAACAGCATTCCCTGGGAAGTCTGCGCTAACACCAAGGGACAGCCTCAGCTGCAAGGGAAAAATAAACATTTTGAGGCTTGGAGGCCCTGAGGCTCTGCCAACACTGGTGCTAAACCCAGGGCCGGAGTCTGCAGCCACGCAGGGTCAGCGCAGGAGCACAGCAGGGTGCCCCAGGACAGGGCTCCAGGCACCCCCGTAACAACCAGGTGGGCTGTAGAGAAAAGGTTCAAAACAAATACAGTAGGTTGTAATGGAAACACCCAATAGACACCTGAAAAGTTGTACAAAGTGATTTACTTTCCCAGGTGGCCTTGCTCCGAGCAGGCTGTTGCACCAGAGATCTCCAGAGGAGCTTCCAACCCTACCTGTGCTTGCTCTTCTGGATCAGTGAGAGGCACCAGGCTCACCTGCGACGCGCTGTGGAGGAGCACAGGGGAACAGAACGTCTCTCCAGAAGAGAAGCCCAAACACGGCTGGGCACAATGTGCCAGGAGCAGCCTCTGCCCCGCTCCCAGCCCAGGAACCAGCCTCTCCCACAGCCCCCTCAGCCACCGGGCTCCCGGGCAGGAGAGCGCAGGGCCGGGATCCTCGCAGCAATGTGCCGCATGGCCACGCGTGCTGGTGACAGGCCTGTGCTCCTCCAGGAGCTGCTGCCCCACAGGATGGCAACACAAAGCGTCTGTACCCCCCCCCGTGGTCCCACAGACACGAGCCAGAGGACGGTTCCACGCACAACACCCCATCTCACAGCTCCAGCACCCCCGCGCTGTGCCAGGCTGCGCCCTCGCTGCAAACGTATCGCGTGCAGGCCCACACTAAGCTCCTAACAAAGCCACCGCGCTGCCAGCACTGGCATCACCGCAGCGCTACCCCTCCCCACAGCTCAGGACATGGGAAACACACTTCACCACACATAATTAGATCTCTCTGGTTAAAACTTGAGGCTTAAGAGTCCTTCAGATCTGTGGTAAGCTCAGAGAGCAGAATTAAGATCTTTTTCCTAAACAGAATCTGGATCCAATCTAAGGATTCCATAATGGGTAGAGAATTTTTCATGTGCGAATGCATTAGCTACACTAACGCAAACCACAAGTGCTGCAGCACTAACGCTCGAGCAGCGCTAACTCTTCCTCACATCCGAACCAAAAAAGGCCTTTGGAATCACAACTCCATCTCCGAGTTCCAACCAGCTCCATGGGGGACAGAAAGTCAAACCATTTAACTGCTTCAGCTGACAGTGTGGAGCTGTGAGACCAGGGAGCGCCTTGAAACTTTAGAGGTAAAATCTCCTGGTTCAACCAGCTCGAGTCCAGTTTCCCGATTTGACCTCATCAAGTCTTCACACGCACACAAAAGGAACACTCGGTCTGAAACTATCACACCTGCCTCGTTTTCCTAACATCCAGAACAAGTGCCGACTGAATTCTTCCGTCTCAATGAAGTCCTCTAAACCACCTCAGCAAATTAGTTTATCTCCAAAACACTTAAACACTGGCACAAGACAGAAATTTCAAATATTTACTCTTACGCTACTGAAGGGATGAATACCGGCTCACTGCGAACATCCGTGTGAAGTTTCCATTTTAAATTGACCTCAAGCTAAATACTTTTTACATGTTAAGCTGAACCAGCTTCACAGATCCGTACTCATCTGCTGCTCTTCAAAAAACACCCAACAACCCTAACGGCAGGTTATGTTACCATTTTCATTACCAGTCGAAGTTGAAATAAACTTTCTGTGACTCCTCCAATTCACCTTCATACAGCTGATGAGTTCTTTAGCCCACCGCACTGAAAAAACCACCAGTGACAGCTTCCAAAGAAAATTCTATTTAATGAGCCAATATAATTAAGAACTGTCGTCACACTGTGGTTTTATGCCTTGATGGCATATTTCCGGACAGGGTACAAACGTTCTTTTCGCTGCTGTTTCTTGGTCTTCAGATTTTCTTCGTGCTTATTTAATCTGCGTCGCATGGCACGAGTCTTCTTCGGCCGCAGATCAAGAGGCTTATACTTTTTGCCCTGTTTGCAAAAACACACAACGTTTGAGTTTGAGAGGCTGCAAGGCAACAATTGGGCGCACGAGCTCACAGGGAGCCGAGCTGCCTGGAAGAACATCAGCAGCAACAGTTTACGCTCCTTTTTGATGGGACTGTCACTACAGGCCAAAGCTTAAGAGCACTTCTGTCCAGTAGGAAACATGAGTTGACTCTATTTTTTGTACCAGTTGTACTAGCGTTGGCTCAGGTTTAAGTAAAGCTTCATCTTAGAAGTTCTAGCTTTCCAACACCCCCTGAAAAGTTATTTTTTTCCTATTCTATTTGGCCCCCAAGAACTAATATTCTGAAAATTACAAAAACTTTTCTAGAAGCACACTGCACCCTGGAGAGGTGATGCTGCGCAGAACATCGGCCTGGCAAAAGCAGGTTCACACCCAGCTCACAGAACTCAGGGCAGTCTTGCAGTAATATTTAAAAAATAATCAGGACTAGAGAATTTTACAACTAAACACAAATGAGGATTTTTTTCCTTGAGTTTTAAGCTTTCAAGTAACAACCCATAAAATTAGTTCCTTCCTTCAAACTATGTATTTGAAAACAATAAGAGAAAGAAGAGCACTATGTAAGATACTTGGACTTACCTTATAAAACTTCCTCAAGTTCTCCTTCTGGGTCTGATTGATAACAGTTAAGACTCTGGCAATGGATTTGCGCACCACACGTCTGCAGGTGGAAAAAAAAGCACGTCTCAGAACATACTGAAAAACAAGCACCACAGATTTAGAACCAGCACACAGAAAACGCGTGCATGCTACAACCAAGTAACTCACGTTGTGCTCGCTGGAGCAAAACACTAACAACTTCTCGCACATCTCAGCTTAACATCTTTCGAGGTGCCTTCCAAGCCCTAACATGCTGTGATCTCCGAGAAAAGAGACGCACAAATGGATTTTCAGGCCTACAAGCACCTGTGCCCCTTCCACAGCATTGTTTCTTTGCTTATTTTTACAGAACAAGGGGCCTGCACAGCCTGCGCCAGCCCCACAACCTGCGCCGGCCCCACGGCCTGCGCCGGCCCCACGGCCTGCGCCGGCCCCTCCCGAACACACCGCTCCGCGGCCCGCGCTCCCAGGCGGGAGGTCGCCGCCCCCCGCAGCATCTCCCCCAGCAGCCGCTGCCCCGGGCCGGTCGCACTCACATCTTGGAGAGCTTGGAGGCGGCCCCGCCGGTCACCTTGGCCACGCGGAGCTGCGACAGCTCCACCTTCAGATCGTCCAGCTGCTTCAGCAGCTCCTCCTTCTTCTTCCCGCGCAGGTCTCGGGCCTTGATCTTGGCCTGCGGGCGCCGCACAGACCGTCAGCCCCGCTCCCGGGAACCCGCCGCCCCGCCGCCTCCCGCCGCCCCGCAGGCCCCGCGCCGCCGCCCGCCCTCCTCTCCCCCCCGCGCGGCGCCGGATGCCGCCGGATTGCGGCCGAGGCACAGGACCCGCTCACCATGATGGCAGCACCGGCGCGGCTCGGGGCGGAAGGGACGGAAGCCGCGCGGGGACAGGGGGCGGGGGGTGCTGCCGGCCGGAGCCTACCAATCCGCGGCCGGCCGGGGGGAGGAGTCTGCGCCTCCCCCGCGGGCAGCGCGGTGGTACCGGCCCGGCGCTGACAGGGAAGGCGGGAGGCTCCGGGGCACCGGCCCCTGGGGAGGGGGCTGCTGCGCCGCTCTGCCGCGGCGGCTCGGTGCTGCCGCTGGCCCCCGCGTCTCCTTCAGCCGCCCGAGCCCTGTCAGAGCGGAGCCGGTGTTCCCGCGCTGGCCGAGGTGCGGCACTCTTACTCCGTTAGCGCTGGGGACGTGACGGCGGGTGGGGCGGGAGCGGCCACCGCGGCAGAGCGGGGCGGGGGCAGCGGCAGCGGGGTGGCCGTGCGCGCAGGTGGCCGGGCGGGCCGGGCCGAGGAACGGACGGAGGGAGCGGGTCGGGTCCGGCTCGGCGGGACAGGCCTCCCCGCACGGTGGCGCCGGCTCCCGCCGTATCCAGGCACCGCCGTGCCTCAGCGGCCCCGCGCGGGAGGACCGGGGGCTCCTGATTGACAGCCTGCGCCACTAATCAGAGAGCCGCCTCGCTGTTATCCCGGGCGCTCAGCCAATAGGAGCGGGTGGGGCCGGCCCAGACTAGCGTGAGGCGGCAGCCTCGCTCCGCGCAGCCGAAGCCTTCGCCGCGGCGGCGCTGGCGGCTTTTCCCGGGAGCTGGCGGGGGCGGTGCGGATGGTGAGAGGAGCCGCCCGGCAGCGCCTGCCCCACACCGGCCCGGCCTCCAGGTGCGAGGGGCGGCGGGGCGGTGGCGTGGGCGGGAGGGAGCGGTGGCGGCTGCGGGCGGCTCGGGGCAGGCCCGGCGGCGGCTCCCGCTCACCGCCGGCTCGGCCCCGCAGAGCTGCAGGCCCGCGGAGAGGCCGTGCCGCAGGCGGGAGCCCAGGTGAGGCGGTCGGGCGGCGCGGCAGGTGGGGCGGGGCTGTGCCCAGCGGCCCCTCCCGTGGGCATGCTCCGGCGGGGCGGCCACGCCGCGGCGGTAGGCGCCTTCCGCAGCCGGGCGCAGGTTCGCAGGTGTGCGCCCTGGCCGGGCTGGGGCGGCGCGGCGCGGAGGCTGCCCAGGCCCGGGCACGGAGCCGCGCTCGCCGCTGGCTCTGCCGTTAATGGAGAAGAGAAATGCGATGTGACACGTTCTCTGCTTAGGCCTTGACTTGCAGTGTAACTGTAATAATTATGAAAATGGTCCCCGCTTTAGGAAGTTCTCTGTTTTTTATGGTGTCTTCCCTCTCATCACCCCACCTCTCCCCGCTGGGGAGGCCGTAGGTGTTTCGCACACCTTTGACAGGTACCCGCAGTTCTGCATCAGCGAATGAATCCTTTTGGATGAAATATTGCTGGGTTTTACAACAGCTGCCTATGCAATGCTGGAAATCCAGATTGCAAGTTTAACTGAACCATTGTGAATTTGTTCTGATTTAAAACTTTCATCTTGGCACCTCCCTCTTCACCAAATTCTTGGTTTGTACTGATTAATGACCTGGATAGTATGTGAGGTGAAATGCCCCTGGAGATAGAAGCTGGATGATTGTTACGTTGGGTCATCCCCCTGATTTCTTGCCTGTTACTAGCTATAAAAATGGCAATAACCAAAGGCTCCCCAAGATACAACACTCAGGATCAAGACTGCAGGTTTTCAGAGTTTGGGTCTAATCTCCCACCTCAGACCAGGACCTGTTTTTGTCAAAGCCTGAGTTGCACTTCTGCAACTTAATAACCAGGCTCCAAGCTTGCTTGTTTAAGCTGTGTCTTGGCTACGCAATTCTAGTCCTTCAACCTGCAAAATGGATCCCTTAATACAGAAGACTGCTAGTTTTTCCAAGAGCTATCCAAATGCAGTCCATAATTCTGAGCATCTTGTCTAAGCTAAATATTTAGCTGGCCTGTATCGTTATTTGTTTATGTGTTACTGTTTTATTTGAGGAAGTAATAAAAATGGAGGATAACAGTTAAAACCTGTCAGAGGCTTTTCCCCTGACATGGTTCTGTGCTGAAATGCAGTGGTGTTGCGCGGAAGGCACAGATTTAGGCGGGTGGGAGGCCGGGGCTGTCGCTCCCTCCTCTGCTGCCAGCGCTGCTCCTGTCACACGCTGCGACTGCACAGTCCCTGCTCCGCTGCAGCCGCGCTTGCCGTGGCCCTGCCAGCCACACTGCGCCTCTTCTTGCATCACTTTTATTCTGGTTTAGTTCTGCTGGCTTTAAATGGAGTTGTTTATAAACTGTTGTGGAATAAATGGGTAATGGGAATTAATTTGATCACCTGGACGTGTTACTTTGTTGGCTTATCTTTTATTTTGCATTGTGTGCTTTGGGCAAGGGAGGAAGAGTTCTGACGTGAAAATCTGTTCTGAGGGGCCGTTACTGCTTAAATAGCTAAAATTTAACTGTACTTTAAACAAAAAACCCTAACACCTCCCACTAACTCCCCAAAGCACGATACAACTTGTGTGTTGCTGTCTTTTTTTCACAGAACTTTTCATAGGTTAGGGTTTTCATGGTTTTTGCTTTGCTTTAATTTTTTTGGCATTGGGTTTTTTTTCACCAAAATCTTCAGTTGCAGCAATTTTTGTAGAAGGAAAACCAGGTCCTGTACATGCAAGTTTTATAATCATTTTCTGTGGTTTCTTGCATAAGAACATTCTGCAGGCTTGGCTTTGGTGGCTGAGCAGCTCCCTTTGCGCACAAGCGCTGCTCTGGTGTGTGCGGAGGTATGGAGTGGGGTACGTGTTGCAGCAGAGGGAGCAGTTTAAAGGAGCGGACCAAATTGTGTGTAGGAGCTGCATGGAGGGTCAAACAGAGGTCTGTTTCTATAAAGTATGTAGGTTAGTTGCCAACACAAAAATTACCTAGCAGTTTACATGTGCTGAGAGAGTGCAGTGCAGGCCTGCAAGAGGAGCAGGATAGAATAACCATTGCTCTGGTTCCCTGAGGATGTCAGGCAAGAAAGGAAGTGCGCGATGCCAAAAAGCCTGGATGGAGCAGCAGGTTTAGAGGGCTCGTCATCTGAAGTATTTTTAATTATTGCTATTATTATAATGGAACACAGACTAGAAGCTGATTTTTTTTAAATGTAATTAAAGCAGAAGTCAGCAGAGGGATTTCTGTGCTGCGTGGCGGAGGAACGGTCCAGGAGCAGTTCCGACCAGGCGGGTGAATTCCCAGTGTGATGCTCTCGGTGCCGTTCCTGAGCTTGCTGGCAGCTTGCTGCCAACCACCGCTTCGGGGGGAGAACCGAGCTGGTCAAAAAGCTTTCCATAGCTCGTACTGCCTGCTCTTTTTTCAGAGTAAGGTTCCAGTTGGACACCAGCCATTGGCACCTTGGTGGGAAACACTAATGAGATGCAGAGTGTGATGAGAACTGCCCTTGTGATGGGACACTGGCCTGAACTGCCATTTGGGCCATCTAGTAAATAATGGGACTTGCTAGAAAGAGGTCTCTCCATCGCATTAACATCAGGCTACATTGTATAGCAACCATTCAGTTTTGAATTAGTGAGTGTACATTGAAGAGTTAAAACATCGGTTGTTTTTTGAGCAAAGAAAGAAAAAAAAAAAATCTATCTTGTAACTCGGATGCTTTTCAGGAACTTGGCCGCTGTGGATATGAGAGGCATGTGCTTTTCCGCCCTGCTTTAGGTGATGGGTTAGTTCAAGGGGGCCCAGATTTGGCTCAGTCAACACTTGTGTTGGCATCTTGCCATGGAGCGTGCATAAAATGGAGCTGACTGCAATTCCCTCCTCACTCTAACATGGAGGGGCAGCCCGGGAGACCCGTGGCCCCCGGATGCCGTGCTGGAGGTTGACTTGCCTGTGAGAGCCACGCTGGGATGTGCGATCCCTGCAGCATGAACTTGAAAGCAACGATCAGGTCACAGTGTAAGTCCCTGGGTTGTATTTTGGTGTCCTGTCATAATTAGTGTATTTCAGCTCTTGTTGCGCCTGTGCTCCCAAAATCTTTCTCCCTTCTCACAGTGGCTTATGTGCTTTTCCAGATATGAGGTTCATATCTCATTTGCAGACTCTTCCTATGATTTTTGTGGCTTATGTGCATTGCCACAAAATCAAGATAAAACACAACTGGCATTTTAGCTGCTCCAAGAACATTGTGTGTAAATAAACCACTAAATAGTTTAGCTTGTGAAATGTAAATACGCACAGCTCAGCCCTCCGCAGCTGATGGTGTTTTTCTATCTCCCTTCTTCCCCTCCCACCCCTGCCAAGAGTAGGCTAGCCTGATGTTCTTTTTGCTATTGCTCTCTCACACAATGCAAATGACTACCAAGTACCATGTAGGTGGAATGCAGGCACCACTACAGATTCATGATTTGAAATTGGATAAAAGGAAACACTTGCATCCTCTTCCACCTTGCTTCTGAACCATCTCCTAGGGATTCCTGGGCTCTGCTGACCCAGAAACTCTGACTTGGAGCTTGAGCTCATTTTTAGTAGCAAGCCAGTTAAGTCAATGGAAGAGCAGAGGCCCAACTGTGATGACATTTTTAGCCTTTGCCTTTTTTTTCCACCCTGTACACGGAAGGTCACGAACTGCAGCGAAAGAGGGATCACAGAGGGCGCAGAGTGGACAAATGTGGAACAAATTGCCAGTGGCAGAAACATAAAGAAGAGAAGCAAAAGTTTTGTGTTATGTAGGCAATTGCAAAAGGCCACGTGCATCCCATGGTGACATCACGTCTCTTATATTGGTCTGTGCCTATAGTGAATTCAGAAGAGTGCTGGTAAGGTGTGGCTTCTATGATCTGAATGTGCAAGGCAGGAGGGATGATGCTCTGTTTCCATGGGGTGATGGTCATGAGCAGCTCTGCATTTTTCTTGGAGAAAAGATGCCAAAGCTGCAGTTCTGGATACTTCTTACTTCTAGTACTACTTCTGCAAGTTGGCTGCAAAGTTAGTATTTTTTTAGTAGGAAAAATACTTCCTTGGTGAATTCCCAGTTGCAGTAGAACTAGTTGCACTTGCAGGTGACTTGCAGTCAGCAGCACTGTCATTTGTTTACAAAACAGAAGTTCTTCAACCTCCTGGTCCATGTGGCATTTCTCCTTAGTACCCTTTCAAAATAAGCAAGCATCCAGGCAGAGAGAACGTGATTTGACCGGCATTATCAGCTAAATAAACTAGCTGCATGTTTCTCTTTCTTAAGTTACATTGTGAGTTGGTTTTTGTTGTGGTGTCCAAACACAAAATGTCTCTGAAGCCTGGGCTCTGCCCAAGCGGCTCTCATTGTGCATTCTGCGTGCGTCTTGCTACAGCAGTGGGCTCAGCGGGTGCAGGAACGGGCTGGGTGTGCTGACACGGTGCTGGACCCAGCTGCTGCTGCCCCGGCTGCAGCCCCTGCCCGCCCGGGTGGGCTCACCCTGCCGCGTCCCGCCCGCGGCTGTGCCAGGAGCTGCAGCTGCTGCAGTGCAGACATGCCCTGACGTGAACAATGGCTGGGGATGAGAAATGGCTGGGTTTGGTTCCAACTGGTACTAAAAACCTGAAATAAAATACAGATTCTCATTCTAATTTTAGCCAAGAAGCTTCACTGGGTGACATTGATCAGTTCTCTGCATTGTAGTAAATCTGTTCCTGTGCATATCTTTGGAGGGCTGGAATGCCATGGACATGGGTATTTATAAGGTCTGTGAAGTCACCTGTTAAATGACACAACAAGTGACATGTTCTGATTTTTGGAAGAGTCGCTTCTGAAAGATGCGCTTGTACTTAGACTTACAAAATCATACCATTTTTTCCTGAATGTGGTAGTTTAAATTATAAATGCCTAAAGATGTAAGACTAAATTCTTCCGGTTTTGAAGTAAGACAGACAGGTTGTATATAATATATGTGAAGTTTCTGTACTCCAGACTGCTTGTGTTCACTACTACGGGCTCTGGTTTCCTTGGTAAAATACCAGACAGAATAAATGTGCTGCCAAAGCCTTTGTAATGAGATTGTTTGCCTCTAGTAGTACAAGATGAGAGTTTTAAGGGTAATGGTGACGCTCTAGTGAGAAGAGTTGTTCTGTCAATGATGGTTTAAGTGAGGTAGATAAAGCACTGACAGTAGGTACTCACAGCTTTTATCCTCTAAATACTCAAGTGATGGGGCTGTCCAGGTGACTCTGGATGCAGGACACAACCAGCAGAGGCTGAACAGAAGACAGACAGGTTGTACAAATGCTCTGTCAGGAGATCACAGTCCTGTGTCCAGCCAGCTCTGTGGCTCTAGGAACCGGTGCTGCCTGCCCCCGGCCTCGCTCAGCGGAGCCGACGTGCTGGACAGTGCGCCGGGCAGCCCGCCGCGCTTGCTGGGGAGGGAGGTTTCATTTCCTGGAGAGTGTCAGGTGTGAAGTTACGACCACCCTCTTCTACCAGGCAGTGGAATGGCAGGTTACAGTGATCCTGGCTAAGGCATTGTGCACCTAATACGGTAGTTTAACATATCTACACTTGACTTTCATTGTCAGCTTCATTTCCTCGAACCCGAGTGTTCTCCCATGGTTCACAGAGCCCGCCTGGCTCTCCAGGCCCGAGTGCGAGCACAGGGCCCGTAAGGAGTGCATGCCATGGACTTCAGTGCTCTCTTTCCCATCCAGCTGAGCCTGGAAAACCTTAGATAAGAGACAACAAACAACAGGGAAGTGGAAATGTGAGTGATGTGACACATCACTTGAAAAATCCTGGCTGGCATTGTGAAACTTTCATCTGCTTCCTGCACCCGTCCCCCCTGGGATTCTCCTCTACCCTGCGTGCTGCAATGGGGTGAATTTCTAAAATCTATTGATGTGTTGTACCAAGCAAACCTGGAATTGTGTGTTCTGAGAGCGTGGTGAGAACCTGGCACACGAAGCGCAGTGCTTGGCTAGCACCATTCTTCTGCCTTGTTTGGCCTGAGGAGTTGGCAAAATCTTGGAGAGAATAATAAGTTCTGCTGCAAGTCACCATTTTTTGACTTATTTTAATAGTCTTTTAAACCAATGTTTCAATGTCTCCTTTAGCAGACTCTGGAGATAATTTTTTTTAAGATGCTACTTAAAAATTGTCATGCAAAACAGCCCAACACTTTTGCATGAAAGAAAGCAAAAAATGACAAATACAAAACCGAAAAATGAAGTAGGTGATATTTCTGGTACAGCTGGGCTGCCAAAACGGAGAGAACTGTCTGTTTGCAGAAGAGGAGCACAGATCTGTGGGTTACTTCTGGTACCAAAGAGAAGGGGAGGTCCACACTGTGGATGTACTACTGGTTGCATTTTATTTCTATTTTTCCTGTGGAGCTCAGCAGTCCCTGAGGAAAGGGCAATGTCAGTAGCTATATTCCTCCCTCTGCTGTGCCCACTTGCTGTTTCTAATAATAATTCTTTCTCCTGTCTGTAACGCTGCTGCATTACAGCAGAGTCTTTAGCGCAGGGAAGAGCTCCTCCTCTCCTGAGCTGCTCGTGATAGTAGTTCTTGCTTTGTACACCACCCAGTATCACCCCCTCCGGAGCATGAGAAGCCAAAACAAGTGCATGAGATAACTGATTTTCTTTTCCTTCTCTGTCAGCTGGAACAGCCAGCCTCACCTATCATTTAATGGCTCCTGTTGGCCTTTTGCTTTCCATCTTTCCTTCATATTCAGGCATGTGCTGTGTCTGTGTGAAACCAGGGTTTAAATTGCAGCAGCGCCTGTCTCATGTCTGTAACCAAAATGCTGCTTTGAATTTGAGATCTGTAGAAGAGTTACCTTCTGGCAGCTTTTCTAAAGATATCTCACAGAGGGAAGTGGTCGTGCTTAGTACTACTCCACTCAGTTCTTCACTGCTTTTCTTTCTTGGCTGAACCCCTTATTCCTTTTCCTGATTATTTTTTCATAGAAGGAAGACTGTGTGCCAGTGATGTGATTCAGTCTGAGTATCTTTGTAATATATTTTCTGTATGGTGTTATTTTATAATCATCATGAAGATAGATTTGACATGTAGTGAGTAAGGAACCAGTCCATTCTGAGCAGGATTCATGCTTACTGTTGAAGTGTCAGGATTTTCAATAGGACTTTCCACTGCACCGTGTACACATGTAGATGCACTGGATCCTTTCAAAGTCCTGTTTTCTGAGTGCTGTATGTGGCAGAGCCAGAACCTGCTTTTAATTATCCTGCAAGAGACTGAAACCTGATGTGCTCCGTGTCCACCGTCCCAGGTTGATGCTGTGGGGCAGCCCGGCCCTGCTGGCTGGGGCTGTTTGTCCCACGGCAGCTGTGCTGCATCTTCAGGTCATTACAGACGCACTGTTTCGTTGTGGTGTGGATGGCTGAGGTTTCATCTCATTGTACTTTTAACTCTGATTTGGCTGTGTATGTACTAATGGATGTCCTAATGTACTATGTTCTAACTTTCCACAAACTAGCATTGTGCTAAATATTTAGGAATTGGCTGGGCTTGCAGTAGACTTTCAAAGTACATCTTAATTGCCTATAACCTGAAAGTTGGCCAATAATAGTGGTGCTTGGGGTAGCTGGGCAGTATAACTTATGGGTAGCATAAAAGAAAATTGACTTTGCCATTAAATTAAAGGAATGATGTGCAGACTGTATGAAACATACTTTGCAATTGAAGCAAATGCCTCAATTTTTGCCAATATGTCTGAAGCTGCTGTCGCGTGCCTGGTCCAGCTCGGTGGAGCGCTGCCGATCCCACCGGCCTCGCCGCGGGACTCGGGTCACCCTCGCTGTGGAGCACACGGGACCTGGGTGTCGTCCCTCGCGCTGACAGCCCTGACTCGCCTCCCGGCTACTTCTGACATCGTGTGTGAGCCCCCGCTGCTCGCTCCGATTTCATACGTTGGTGCTTTAAGTACTCGGTGTTGTGTGTGTCGTGCTGTGTGAATGTAAGTGTTGAGAGATTTCAAACACAGGCTGGTGCTTCGCCAGATTCACGTCCTGCTTGCTGGGCTCATACCAACAGCTTGTGACATCTGGTTGGTATGTTTGAAACTCTCTTGCGCTGTCTGGCACCCATGTTGCAGTTACCTGACAATAAGTAGATACTTCCTACCTTTTTCTGGAGCTGTTCAACAAACGGTTTGTGCAGCGCACCCTGTGTCCTTGCACCAGTGCTCTCGTGCACTGTCACTGGGTGTGTAAAAGACCAGTGGATGTGTGTGCTGCATCCTGGCTAAACTGGGATGTCATGGAAGTGCTGGGATGACAGGGTATGCTCACTAACTTAGCCCCAAAAGATGGCACGAAGTGTTTGGGGAAGGGTTTCTAAAGTCTGTTTGGATATTGTGAAGGTTTTTGTGACAGTTGATGAAAGACACCTCAGAATATTTACCAATGACCGAAGGAGTTAGCTTTGCCATTTCTTGGCTTAAATTGGGACTTGTAGGTAATTATTGATACAAATAGCATCCAAACAGAGATTCTGCACAAATGGAAACTTGTTGCTTAATAAAGTGCTTGCCAGAACCAATAGAGAAGTTGCTGAAAGTCCAAGCTCTGCATTTGCCCAGTTGGAGATGTGTTTATCTTGCGTTGAAGTGATGAGAGACGCAGCGGAGCCCAAGACCTGGCAGCGTGTTCAGAGGAGCGTGTGGTGTTGCTGCCGCTGAGGAATCTGTAGCTCACCTTTGGATGATCAAAAGCATAATTTTACATCTATGATGTATCAAGCAAGATTTTAAAATCCGCTCTGCCTTCAGAGGTTTTCATATTCCTTTACTTAATCAATACTAGGATTAAATATGTTATATCTTAGTTTTCTGTTCAGGTGACTACTGTACAATATGACATTTTGCTCATACGATCAGTAAAAATAGATCTGCAGGTATAATTTTGGGCAGTGCAAGCCACGGAACTAAACAGGCATGGGCAGTAGAGAGGAAGCAGGATGTTGTTTAGCATTCTGTCCAAAATTGCTGTGTTTTAGCAAGAGCAACTAGTAAGCTACTGTTTTCAGCAGTTCCAGAAGAGAACGAAATGTAACCAGACCAGTGGCAAGTCTCTCTAAATACAGCTACAGGATAAACACCTCTGCAAAAAGGCAAATTTAGAGAGGATTTCTTTGTCCAAGTATGAAACCCAAGCACTGTTTGTGTTATAGTCCTTTTGTTGGCAGTTCTGTGTTTGTGAGTACAGTCCTCAGAAGTTTTTTAATTTTATGACTGTGTACTACTTTTATTTTAAATTTTTGTCTGTTAACTGGTGCATTGTGCAATAATTAGTCCCATGCTCTGATTCTCAGCTGTTACTTTTAATGAGTCTCGAGAAGAGTAACCTGTGGGAGAACTGCATGCTCTTTGTCGCCAGCCCTGTGGAGCTGTACATGCATCTAATCTGGATGAGTTCATAGCAGCCCTCAATTTTTGAGTAATATGGCTATTTTCTTCTTCATAGGACTGAGTTTACCCTAAAAGAAATCATGTCATCAGGAGGAGCTGAAGATGATATTCCTCAAGCAGAGAGGAAAACAGTGACAGACTTTTGCTACTTATTGGATAAATCTAAACAGCTATTCAATGGCTTAAGGTTAGTGCATTTTTGACAGTATTCCTTCAGAAAAGCATTGGAACATACGCTTTAGTGAGTGATGCTGAAGTCAGTTGTACAATGAATATTTTTAACTCAAACCCAGTAAGTTTGTTTAGGAGAGAACAATATATGGGTAGTTTTAGACCATGTATGTAAGTATATCTGTAGGAGGAGAGGTTCATGCATTTCTTCTGAGACAGCAGGGAAGGAAATGTGAAGAAGGTGAGCTGAATGTCTCAGTCATGGCAGTTGACAGTAAACTAGAAGTTGGAAATTCAGTGAAACTTATAGAATTCCTATTGAAATGTTGTGTATGAAGTGCACAATCACAGGCCAGGTGTGGCTGTGGACAGTCAGCAGTGTGCAAAAAAGCCCCAGTGATATAGGCATCCTGTTTGTATAAATATATGCCAAGTTAAAGATTATGTATTCAAGAGCTGTCTTATTTCGGAGCTTTGCTGTAGAGTCTCTTAATGGACATGGTTTTTAGCTCATATCTTGTTGGCAGTTCAGCCTCTTAGTGGTCTCTGAGTAATACTGTATGTTTGGGCCCATATAGCTTGCTGTTATTCAAACACAGATGGTTAGCAAAGATGTTTTTAATTCTTTCCCCCCCACCCCTCACTATAGATAATCCTTTCATGTGCTTTAGAAGTTGATTACCAGATCCAAAACAAACAGTTTGTGCTCCAAAATCAGAATGGTAAATGGACAGCAGAGACAAGGAGTTTCTGGTGATACATTCAGCACCTCCTGAAACAGCCAAAACCAAAAGGGCTGAGATCTTGAGGCCAGGATTTCCAATGTCATTACATTGGCTTGCTTGAAGTTGGCCTGAGTCACTGCAGAGCACAGATTCATACAGTCCGTGTGTGGATCGTGACACTCAAGTTAGATCACAGAGGTGATAGTGCTGCAGCCGTTCTGGCTTTTCCTCCGGGCGTGGGGGGAGTTAGTGCTTGTATCAGATTTCCAGATCAGAGATGTAGTTTCCATGTGTATCCATGGTACTTTGCCAAAAAGAAACCTCCTTATCAGCTAGAAGAAAATAGAAAATACTTTTGGATGAAATTTGGGCAATAAAAATAGAGAGACGGGCTTCAGCAGCTGGCTCTGCTGGGTGAAAATAAGAGCATACCTGAGCAGCAGCCCGCCTGTGTCCTGGCACGACTAATGTAGTTGCTGCTTCTTCTGAACTTGACGACCATTTCGCCTGTAATGCCTGTGATTCCTATGGGCATAATGACTGGATAAAGCAGCATTATAATTTTCAGGTATCTCCTCTGTTAGTGCATGTTCTCTTCTGGGTAGTTCACCTGGAAATGACTTGGCAAATATCCTAATTCTTAGTCCAGTTGCTTGCTTTGCCCTTTAGCATAATAAATGCATTAGATTTATGCCTGCCGTCTTCTGTTTTGAGGATGACAATGGCCTTTGTTGTGTTTTATGCCATTCTCTTTTCCCCCCCAAGTTTCATGGAAAAGGAGTGATGGGGAGGGACAGGAGAGCAATGATTTCCTTCCTGAAACATCCTCTGGGCACTTCAGCTCCAGGGACTGAGCCTATAGCTGCGTTGGCAGCTGCTGCTGCTGCCAAAACGCAAGGCTCAGCCTGCCACGTCTTTGTTTCAGTAGCGTTTCCTTCCTCTCTTCCCAGTACGGATGCCAAATACAGCATTTGAGGAAAACATATGATGATCTGCCAAGGTGGCTGCTCCAAAGTATACTTGATGCTTGCACTACCAGTGATACCATCCTTTGGTGGCTGTGCCTGCTGGAATCGCTTCGAGGGGAAATTGTCTTTCTGGTGTCTGTACTCCCTTTTTGACCACCCTCAGCTATAAGTTGGAAACAACTCAATGAAGTATGTTCTGATTGCTCTCTTCTCTCCTTTCCCCACTCACCTTTTTCTTGGAATAAGGCTGGAAAGAGAAAGCGCGTATAGGGAAGCTACAGCACAACGCCGCTATCCCACTGCTGCTTAGGTTCTGGGAACAGCAGCCTGTAATTACCATGAGCCTATGGACATAAAAGGAAATTGTCTTTTTATCATCTGTCAAAATTGTGGATGTATTTAAAGCTCTGAATGCTAAACTTGCAGTTATTGTAACCTTTCTTTTTGAAGTGTACTGCTCAGTGTCTAGGACTTGCTCAACATCTGCAAGTCTCTGGAAGTTGTCCCCGTGTGACAACTTCCATGCGGTGCTGACCAAACCAACCTCAGCACCTTTCCTTGGTTTCCAGCCAGTATTATCTGGCTTCTGCCAACAGCATGGCTGGAAGGAGCTTCTGATGGAAAATGAATTATGAGCACATAAACGGTGCTGGTTTTTGCTGAGACTGGATGGCAAGATTGGATACAATTCTAGACCGTCTCTGGAATTTGTTCACCAGCCACCCTAGTGTGGCAAGTGAGCCAGTCTTCTGTGCCCCGTGGGGGAAACCCGTCCTTGTAGAACATCTGAGCTTGTGTCTTTGTGTCCAGCTTAGAATGTTTTAAAAGCCAAGAAAGCGGAAGCAGTTTCCACTTGTTGGAGGCCATTGTAATGAAGTGTGTAATGGTCTTCATGTCCGGATAGAACTGTCCTAAATCAAAGCATCTCCATTCCCTCCTCTGTGTCTGGATTCCTTCTTGCTGCCGCTCCTCGCGTGGAGCTGGTGGTGCAGAGCAGCCGCGGGAGCTGCTCCGCCTCCCCGGTGCCGCGTCCTCAGCCACGCACACCCCACACCTGGAGCCTGCTGCTGTTTTCTCTCCATACTGCTCTAGTATCCTTCTGCAGATCTGGAAGCAGCAACATGTCTTGCTAAAACGTAGGTCTTTCGCTCTCGAGTTGGGTGTGTAATTGCTTATAGATCATATATTCCTTTTCTTCTGCAGCGAGAGGAGCTGTATTAATAATCCTGTCTGCAATCGACTTAGACTTTAGTATTCTTTTGGGCTATTTCTCACCAAATAATGCAGATCCTCTGGTTGAATTAAAAAAAACTGCATTAAATGTCCTCTTTTGTGTTTTCACACAGCAAAATTTCTTCATACATGAGAGCAGCATGCATGATGTTCAGAACACAAAACAGTAAACGCATGGCAGCTCTTGTCTGCAAAAATCTGTGGTGAAACCACGGTAATGTATTATCATAAATGAAGTTTTATTACAGCCATGTCAGAATACTATCAAAAGAACAAGTTCTGCTGTCTGTTTCCATGGAGATCTTTCCCGTTCCCTGGGGAGCCGAGGAATCGAGGGTATTGTGCAGCTATGCCAGCTGCAATTAGGCGAGCAGGCTGCTGGAGAAATACACGTGTGGACACCCAGCAGAGACTGTGGGCAACAACGGCCAAACACGAGTGCACGGCGCTAACGGAGGCTTTTTAAAATGCCACTAATTTTCATATATTTTAAACTAATGCAGTGCAGTGAGCTGAACTGTAGGCTTTACAAGAATGCTTACGCTCCTACACAGGAAGGTACAGAATTGAGGGGCACAATGGTGAGCAAGGGCAGGTGGCTTACTTAGCTTAGCTCACTGATGAGGAATATACGCATAAGCATCACCAGCAAATAGTTACCTGCTTATTTCACAGAATCACAGAATCGACTAGGTTGGAAAAGACCTCAGAGATCATCGAGTCCAACCCTTGGTCCAACTCTAGTCCGTTTATTAGATCATGGCACTAAGTGCCATGTCCAATCTCAGTTTAAAAACCTCCAGGGACAGCGAGTCCAGCACCTCCCTGGGCAGCCATTCCAATGCCTGACCACTCTCTCTGTAAAGAATTTCTTTCTAATATCCAGCCTATTTCTTCATTTGTGCACATACCTACTTACCAGTGCTCGAGAGAAGGGTATTTTCTTGTTTCCTTATGTTAGATCATTGCTCCAGCATCCTGAGCAACTTGGCCTGGAGAGCCCAATTCACTACTCTAGGTGTCTTTGAGCCAACTTGCTAATTTAGTCATTCTTTAAGTTAGTGCCAGGGAACTCAGATGGTTGTTTGGTTTTTTTTCTAATGATCAATTTTAGTGTTGATTTGTATTCACTTTTTTAAAACATTGAAACTTGTGGATGTACTTATTAAATTTAACACTTTTCTTTCTCAAATATATGCATATGCAGTCTTTTCTTGTATATATGTTAAATGGCTATACTGTCTGGTTTGTGGCATGTTTTTAGGGATGCTGTGGTCAGATCTTCATGTATGTGCTTCCTGCAAGCTAATCGGGATTTCCTTGCAGGTTCCAGTAACAACAGCTTTTGAGAAACTACAGGAATGATAATTCTTGTAGTTCTGGGTGCAAGCAGAGCCATAAAGCGTTTCAAGTGGATTCTGAACAAAGCCATCCTGACATTGACACAAACTCTGTGTTTGTCTCTTGTCTGTTGCAGGGATTTACCTCAGTATGGCCAAAAGCAGTGGCAATCCTATTTTGGGCGAACATTTGACGTTTACACCAAACTCTGGAAGTTTCAACAGCAGCATCGGTAAGGGAATGTTGTAGGCAGATGCGTCTGTGGATTTAAGTGCAGCTTTAATCTCTGGCACGTCTGGGGGCCGCAGTTAGGATTGAGATTTCGCTATTATTCAAGCCTGAAGGGGGGAAATAGTCACTTCCTGCCGTGCTCACATTCTAATGAATTAAAATGTTGCAGAGTTTTCAGTGTGACTTCTTCAGCAAAACCTTTTGCTCTATTTAAATGCCTGTTGCTGTAATACATTACCCAGGAGAAGCGGGGCTGGTGGCTTCTGCAGCGCAGAGCCCATCTGGAGTGGCGTGAAGCGTCTTGCTGCAGCGTGGGCTCTGATCCTTCACACCTTACCTTGGCTGTGGAGTCTGAGTGTTCTCCGGGGAAGCTGCGACCTTTTGTTGTGTGCATTTTGTGCAACACACTTAGGTCTAGTTTATGCAAGATAGATGGTGCTTGTTCTGGGGTGCGTAGGCAGCGCTGCTGGCTCTGCGAGGGGCTGCTACTGGGAATGCCGGGCCAGAAATGAAAGCTGAATCTGGCCCCAGAATGGCTCTTTGTCTTGTCTGCTGTGATGTTCTGAGAAATTCTGGAATGCCTTTTAATCTTTCTTTTCTCTCTTGCGAAATAGACAAGTGTTGGACAATCGGTATGGGTTGAAGCGGTGGCAAATTGGGGAAATTGCTTCCAAGATTGGGCAGCTCTATTACCATTATTAGTAAGTAAGCACAGAAAAGGATTCCGTGGGGGAATGCAGTGTTAGTGGCTGCTCCATGCCAAACATCTGCATACTCAGTCAGGAGAAATGAATCGTGATGCCTGTTTCTGGATGAGAAGGCCCCGGGGACGGCGCGGGGGTGCTGCAGAGAGCGGCACCGGTGAGCCCGATACCACAGTGCTGCTCAGGCTGCTGCTGCCTGAGGATTTACCTCCTGTCTCAAAGTGTCTCTAAGTCTTCCGTGTGTGCTGCACTTGACAATTGTGCAAAAGTGTGATTTACAAGTTTGCAAGCTTAACATTCGTTTAAAATTTGCAATTAACCTGTCACCTGTACATATGGGTACAAGATGGGGCAGATTTGGTTGTCTGAAGTTGAATCCAAGCTCTGAAATATGTCTTCCCAGCAGGCACAAAGAATGAGAGTCTGGCTTTCCTAGGATGTTACTTGAGGGAGTTTTGCCATGGATGCACAAGATGGCTGAGGGGGCAGGAAGGAGGGTTTGGCACGGATTCCCAGCTGAAGCCCTGAGCTAATCTGATTCTTCCTCTGCAGCTTGCGCACTTCAGAAACCAGCTATCTCAACGAGGCTTTCTCCTTCTACTCAGCAATTAGGCAGAGGTCGTACTACTCCCAGGTCAACAAAGAAGACAGGTATGTCTGAATGCACACCCTTGTTCTTTGAAGACCAGAGTGGTGTGTGAACACAGCAAATCTATAAGCTGTAGGAGATAACTGGGGTAGAATCAGTGTTGTTGAAGGAAATTTCTTTTAATCCTCCTGCCATGATTAAAAATCTCAGTGTTACGAACAAAAGCTTTGCTGTATGACTTGAGGAATATTTTATCTGGCCCTAGCTAGAAAGCTCTTAGCCCTCAAGTTCAGTCGCTTTGAGTCCTGAGCAGTGTCAGTGCTGGAAGATGGGTCAGTTGGGCTGGAGCAGAGAAACCTGTTTGATTCTAGTCAGGCTTTTCAGGGGAACATCCGTCAGCACTGCAGTACAGCAGCCCTGTGTCACTGACTGGACAAGGTCCAAGAGCTCCAGGAGGCCTAACATCTTCCTTTCAGACACTATTCTGAGAAAGGTACACTCGGAACAGGGCTGTGTTGTGCAGGGCAGAAAATGTGCTGCCTGCCAAGAACATAGATATAAATAAGAGTAGGTAGAGAACTCAGTTCTGGATCCTGATCTTATATTCTGGCCAGTAAATCTGGTTTCCCTCATTAAAGTGTGATTCTATGGTTCTAAAAAAGAAATGATCTGAAGTCACCATCCAGATAAATGCAGGTTAGTTAGGGAGTTTCCTACCAAGCCTCTCTGGACTCAAACAAATTGCACATCTCTAGTCTTGCTGATGTCTCAATGCAGCTGTGTGCCACAAAAGGTGAAGATTTCTCTGCTCCCTTCTGATATCTATTGATCCTATCATCTTCTCAAAAATCTCTCCATTTCAGCCTGAGTGCTCGAGCCATTTTGGACAAGGTTGTTCTATTTTAATCTCGAATTTGACTGTGGTTTTTGTTGTTGTGTTTAGGCCTGAGTTGGTGGTTAAGAAGCTGCGTTACTATGCAAGATTCATAGTGGTTTGTCTCTTGCTCAACAAGATGGATGTTGTAAAGGACCTTGTAAAGGTACATTAAACAAGGAAAAAGGTGCTAAGGGGTGGGAGGTTGCTGTTTTTTCAGGGCTTTCTCCTAATTAAGGAAAACATAATATAGCCGATTTCAGTGGAAATATTACTCATTGGATTGATGACCTAATTAGATCCCCCTCAGCAAGTGTTCATGACGCACTGTTGCTTGGAAAGCCAGTGTCTCCTCGTTTGATGTTGAGCTTATTTCTCTTCCCTTCCAAACTGCTGACCCATGTCTAGAACACATCCTGAATACATTCTGCACCTTCTAGAGATCCATCAAAACTGAACCTTGCTACATGACGTAGATATTACTACAAAATTGGACCCTTCCAACAACCTTGCTGTAAGCAGCTTCTGCAACTGACAGTTTGTGTAGGTCGCATTGCTGTCTTTGTGTCTAAGCTTACTTGAACTGCTGGCTTAGCCTAGCAGCAGCTAAAAAAGCCATACCATTCACTTTCTCAGTGGATTTAAACTTACTTGTAAGCTGAAATTTGAGTCCTTGGTATCCATAGCTTATGGTAATAACCACTGACGTAGCTGTATGTGAGTGGGATAGTTATACTTAACTCCAGCTATTCTTTGCATTTGGACCTACTTAAAAGATACACTGAATTTTGGCAGTGCAAAGTAACATTGGCATTCTGTCTCCTGAAAGAGCACGTTTTGGCTGGCATGTTAGTCATAAGTGCGCTGCATATGTTCTCAAGTAATATTTTAAAAAATTATTATTCTTAAAGGCCAGCACAGCTAACTAAGTTGTGGAGCTACTGCCTGCCTGTTGAGCTCTTGGTGTAAGAAGTGACTGTGTCTGTCGTTGAACTTTTTACATCAGGAGCTGTCAGATGAAATTGAGGACTACACACATCGGTTTAATACTGAAGATCAGGTGGAGTGGAACCTGGTTCTTCAGGAAGTGGCAGCATTTATCGAGGTGAGAATACCAGTCCCTTTTAGTACCATGTGCTTGCTTGGAGTCCCTAAGAGCTGTTGCTTTTCCAGGCAGTAAGGCATTACTCTGTAGCCCACACACAAAATATATGGATGGCAAATTAATTTAAAACATCTGCCTCAGTTATGAAATGTTTAAGTGACAAAACCTTTGGACTTCTCTCTGACTGCAAATCTGTACTTTTTCCTGAATTCCTGATTTATTCTGGTTGCTTTTTCTAGGCAGATCCTGTCATGGTTTTAAATGATGACAACACCATTGTAATCACCTCTAACAGGCTCTCTGAAACTGGAGCTCCGCTGCTGGAGCAGGGGATGATAGTGGGACAGCTTGCTCTTGCAGATGCGCTAATTATTGGGAACTGCAACAACCAGGTAAAAGAAATGCCAGGGACTTGGGTTTGTATCTTTGGAGTTCAGAGTCCTTCCCTTTGTGACATCCCTTCTGATCGTACAACAGGGATTCCAATAGAGGCAAACAGGAAAATAGTTTTATTCTGATGTTTGCAGTGCCAGTAAGAAGAAGAGGTTCTCAGAAATAAGAGCTAAGAATGAAATGTTAGATATCGGACCTATGGTACAGACCTCTTATTGCTTATAGTCATCGTCTCAATTAAGTAGATACAATTGCTTTTCATATAGTGGATTGTTGTTAACAACATTCCAGCTTGAGAGGCCTCTGCAATATGTCTAGAAAAAGCTTGAATTAAGCTTTCACGTGACATGCTCCAGCTTGTCGCAGCTTCAGTTGCAACAGGAAGGAGTTTTCGAAAGACATTCAAGATCCTGGTTTTTAGATGATGATGTGAAGTTGTACAGACTTCATGACCTCTTTCTGAGCTCTTTTTTCAGGTAAGCAAGGGAGCTGTATCTAAACTACAGTTTGTTTATCTTTTTCAGGTTTTATGTAAATACATAGTACGTGGTGGTTTTACTGCTTGATTTGTAAACACCTCAGAAAAGTCTATTTTGTGAAGTAGGGGTCTGCACTGCAGTGAACTGGCTTGGTAGACCACTAATAAATAGACTTTGTCCTTTGTGAGCTCTTCTAAAAGTTATTGACAGGTCTTTAGAGGTTCAGATCCCTGAGACACAGATAACGATCTGTCTGCTGTGCAGTTGAATCCCTTACCCAGATAATTCTAAAGAAATACTGTTTAGTCTGTATCTGGCAGAATAAACTATTTGACTCTTTTGCAGGTCAAGTTCAGTGAATTAACAATTGATATGTTCCGAATGCTACAAGCTCTTGAAAGGGAACCAATGAATTTAGCGTCACAAATGAACAAACCTGGAATGCAGGTAAGTTCCATTTCAGTGACAAGCCTGGCAACAGATCTTAACTGGCTTTTGTTCCGTTTGTTTTAAAGGATGTCCTCGTTCAGTATTGTCACTGTGCAGAGCAGGTTAGTAAAGCTGGTGTAACCTTACTAGAAGTTAGTGAAGAGTAGCTCAAACCTGTGGAGTTGGATCCAAGTAATGTTCTAGTTCAAATAGTGTGCATCTTGCTTTACCCTCTAGTAGGAAATGCAGCATGTAGAGATGATTTTGTGTGGGAAATATGTTGTGTTTTGTTTTTTCTCGACAGGAGTCCACGGAGAAACCAGCCAGGCGGGAAAACCCCCATAAATATCTACTTTATAAACCAACTTTTAGCCAGCTATATACATTTTTAGCAGCATCATTTAAGGTTTGTGAAATTGGTGAATTTATTTGTAATAGAAAAATATTCAGAATGGTATGTGACGCTGAATAAAATGTGCTTGAGAGAGTTGTGTATGATTTAATTTTATCTAGTAATTTTATTTGTACGTGTGTAGTCACGCATATATACAGACGTTTACATATACAGACATATATAAGTTTTCTAGATAAAGTTTATCTATCTCCTATATATATTATATAGGAAATATTTCTGAGATAGGCCGTCTGGAGAACAGAAGAATCTTAAGAGTATTCTGTTTCATGTTGTGCCAAACATAGCACAAAATCAGGGAATTGTGTCAAGAAGCTGTTGCTCTTCAGCACCGTGTGCCTGGGAGGTCTCCAGGTCTGTAGCCCATTGGAACTGTTTCTGTCCTGCACATGCTGCAGTTTTATCTGCCTGTCTTATTTCATTACCCGCTGTTCTCTTCCATGTAAACAATCTATACATTTGTAGACTTTTTTTAATACAGTTGCTATGCGTATTTTAATTTAATAAAGTTGCTGTGCTCATTATGCTTAATTATGACTGTACAAGTCAGCAACTTAGGATTTAGTGGTAAAAACAGAATATGAATCCTATAAAGAAATACGTTTCAGTTTGTTTCAAGAAACAACTGTAAAGAAACAGCTGGTGAGCTGAAGTGCATCCGTAAGGCTCCGAACTTTGGGTGCCCGCGTGCTCAGCCTTTTGCAGAAATGAGAAGCATCTGTTCCCTCATGCAGGCAGTTCATTAGAAAGGTGGAAAATAGATTTCTTGTACAGGTCTGTACGGAAACTGTCATGCGTTGTGCTTGTCCAGCTGAGAAGGGTCAGAGGGAAGAGGCAGGTGTTGCAGGCTCTGGGGTATTTGGAAACAAAGAACCTCCTGTCGGACCCTGAATTGTTTGGGAGTTCAGGTCTGCACGATCTTGGCAGCTTTTGGTTTCCATATCTTGGAAGGCCTCAGATCTGGCAAGATAGTACGAGAGTCTGCGCGGAAGCAGATGCTTTTTTAATGCTGCTTGAATCTCTAATGTCAGCCTAGAGGTCTGAGTGGAAAAAAGGTAGGAACGTTTCATCAGTTGATGTTTTTGTCTGCACACTCACCTGTTGAAGGGATGGGGATGTACATACACAAAGAACAGAGTGAAGGGAAGCCAGAAGGAGTAGCACAATCTTAAATAGCAATGTATTAATGAAGATGATGATTGAATGTTAAAATAAACTTACACGTTCCTTCCCTTGCCACTCTTCTCTATCTGAATTTCAGGAGCTGCCTGCGAACAGCGTGCTGCTGATTTACTTGTCTGCCACGGGCGTGTTTCCAACAGGTCGTTCGGATAGTGAAGGTACAATAAAGGAATGCTCCCTGTCATGAACAGGGCTTGAATTCTCTTTATGTTCCAGGACAAGTGACCAAGAAAGATGTCACAAAGCTCCTTTGAAAAGACAAGTCAATTTTATTCTCATGTCTACTTAGTAAGATAGCCTTTTTTTCCACAAACAAGAGTTAATTCCCTGTGCTTTCATTAGTATGCATTAACCTGAGACCTTTGCAAAGGACATACCCAGTTTTTGATGCATCTGAAGCATTAAAAGCTTTGCCAGTTGTGAAGACCACATGGCTCAGTCGATGCCTCAGTGCAGAGTTAATAAAATGGCCAAATGGCATTTTTGATTCTTTCCAGTCTCCAGTGCTATGAGAACGTGTGCTCAGGAGATGGATGGCAAAAGGGCTGAAGCGTCTGCAGGGACTGTTCTATTTGCACGCGTGTTAACCTGACAATTCAAGCCCTTCTCATGATTTTTGACAATTCCTTTCACCTCATCCTCCTGTTCTCTGCACCCTAGCAGAATATTTGGATGCAGCTGCAATATAAAAGCCAAAAACTGGTTGGCTGAAGTAAATACAGCCCGAAGATCTATTCATGTCATTTAAGGAAAAAAGAAAATTTTTAACATCCTAAATATTGTACCCACCTCATCAGTTTGAGACTTGCATTCCTTTATAAGACGCATGCCTTGTCCATCCCAACGCATGATGTACGGAGCTCTCAAAATGTTAAAGGAAAAAAAATCCCTGTCAGCTCTGCATTGTGGCAGTGATTTTTTTTTTAAACACTTTAACATTTTCCTTTTTGCTGCAACTTGGTGACAGGTTCTAACTAAACAGTGTTCCTTAACGCCTGTGTATTGTCCACTTCACTGCATGTGTTGTCCCAGTGTAATACCTGCTGCAGAGGCGTCCGGGCTCTGCCATCGGCCCAGCTGCCGACTCAGCCTTCAGTTTCCATTCAACAAATCCCATCACAACTGTGTTCTTTTAATAAGGTAGCGTAGTCTGCACAGATGAGAAAGTTCTACCTTATTAAAAGGGAGAGCAGCTGCAAGTTGCACTGTTTATTGCCTGTGAGCCATTTGTGTTTGACAGATCACGGGAAACGTTTGTAACAGTGCGAAATTAATGTATGTTCTGTTCCTAATCCTGTATTCCCAAAGCTTCCCTTAGAATTGAAAGGTGCCTTATGGATCCAAACCTGACAAAATTGCGTTTGGTGGCCAAATATGAGTCAACTAACTCTGCAAATGTATAACAGAATGAGGAAATCCTAATACTTTAGTTCGCTAGTGACATTTCATACCCATCTAAATGGCGGGAATATTCCCCAGTATCTCTAGCACATTGTCTGTGTAGGATTTGACATTTTTATAGCCATTCCGTTCATCTCTGCTCTCCGTCACTTAGGTGGCTAGCTCTGCTGTGCAAACTTAGTAGAATATTTCTTGAGCTCACCGTGGGAACACGTCAGGCTGTGTGCATTTAAAATTGTGAATTCTGTCATTGAAATCTTGGAACATAAACCTTTGCTGCAGATCTGAAATCAGGTTAAAACTGCTCTGTCCCTTCTAGGAGCATTGAAAGCATATTCATTCTCCTCCCTTTGCAGTGTTATAACTGCAGATGATAGTAATATATCTATTCTAAGAGGCTACAGAGTTTTTGATTGATTTAGCCTTATTTTTTGATCAAATTCTGCACCTAGAATACACCAGCTCATATAGCAATTTTACAGAGGTATTGATTGTCCTTATGAAATGTGTGATGGGTTTTAATCTCTTTGCTGTGTAGAGTAACATGAGTCAATATTTGGATCTTTTGTATTACGTTTGTGGGTAAATAGTTAATAAATAAAGCAGAAGTTATGAAGTTGCATTGCTTGCTTCTATTTGGTAGATGCTGAAACTACTAAAAATGTATAAAATCAAATATCTAGTTAGTAAAGTCTCCACATTCCTTCATTCCCTCCTTAAAACTGTAGTTGTTCAGATGCGCTTCATTTTCTGGTATTTGTGGTTGTTTCCTCCCTTTCATGTAATTGTTAAATCCGTAACAGGTGAGTTGCCTGTGCTAATTGTCACGCTGCTTTTGCCACGTGTAGGTCCGTATGATTTTGGTGGTGTTCTGACAAACAGCAACCGCGACATCATCAACGGGGATGCTCTCCACAAGCGGAACCAGGCGTACAAGGAGATGCACTGGTAAGGGCACGAGAGAGAAAAACGCACCAAAGCCTCTGCAGTTCAAACTCGTCAGTGCAGGACATCAGGATGTAGACTGGCCTGAAGTTGAACAATTAGAGATGAATACGCAACTTTAAATGGTGATATAAACACTCAAAAAGTATCACTGTGACTTAATGTAAATTATTTATTACTGGAAAGCTTCAAAGTAATGATGGATGACTTTCCCCAAAAGATAAACACTTCTTATTTGGAAAGAACTAATAAGTGCAATGGCCCATATTACAGAGAATGCCGAATTAGTTTTGCAGTTAATCTCTGAGGATGAGTCTGAGGAGTGAGGAGGAGTGTGCTTGCTGTGCCTGAGGAACTGGTGCGCTGCGCAGCTCTGCGGCAATTCTAGCGCTCTGTGAAGCGTCCCTTTCTCTTTTCAGTCTTCACCCTGGAGATCTTTACCCTTTCACAAGAAAGCCCCTGTTTATCATTGTGGACTCTTCAAACAGTGTTGCCTATAAGGTAAGGCTCTTGAAGGCAGCTGCTCGTGCGATAGGACACAGTGTCAACCCCTAGTTAGCTTTCACTTTGAACGGGCTATTTTTTTAAACAGTTTGTATTCAGTCTTTCTTTTCTTTTGAGGTTGTGCATGCTAGTCAGGATCTGATCCTATGAATAGAAACAAGAAGGAGAAGCACATGAACAGCCGCTCATTGGAAAGTAATAAATCCTCCTGGAGGGAAAAAAGGTTCAAGATTTCCAAGGTCTCTGGTGGGAGGTTTATTTTTGTTATATACCAAAGACAAATCTCGGTGTGTGTGCATGGGGGAGGGAGACAACTAATCTGCTTCTTTTTTTTCCAGTCATCCAACACTCAGTTGATTTTAAGCAACAGAAAGGAGTCAAAGCATTGAGCCTGGTCTTATAAGACATGGGGTGTCTGTGTCTGAAAAGTATCTGAACGAAGGAAATACCAAGACTGACATTAGCGTCCGGTGTTGCTGTAGAGTGGTATATCTCGGACAAGGAGCCGCCTTCCCAGGGTGCTGTGGACTTTCAGGAGAATTACTCCGTGCCAGATCACCTTGGGAATCTGCAATTCGGGTAATACAGTAGCAGGCGTTTCCAGTGGCAGTTGCGTCTGGCTGGCGTTACGGCACTTCATGAATGGGACGATCAGAATGTGCTATAGCTGGGGAAAGTGCCACTTCCTTGTGTCTTCCTTTTTATAGCTCCATTATGTGCAGGGAGGGAAGTGAAGCTCGCAGCTGCGCTTCAGAGGAGGAACGGGGCCGTCTAGTGGCCAGATGAGCTTGGTCCTTGCTCAGCATCCACAGTCCGTGTTGGTGGTTTTAAAGGCGTTTGTTGGCCAGTGAGAGGTACTAAATTAGGAGTCAGTATAATTCAGAATAGTTCTGTTTTGAGCAATGGAATTTTTACCTGACATGTTCCCCTTTGCAATCTGTTGCTACTGAACGTGGGCAGGTAGACGTGTGGGGATAGGTTTCGGTGTTTTGGTTTCTTTCAGCTGTAGGTGGCTGGCAGAGCCCTCAGTCTCTGTATTTGTAGCCTGTTTGTCGTGGTTCTGTGCCTGCTTATGTGCTCGGTTCCTTGTCGCCAGAACATACTGATGGGGCTGTCCTGCAGCTCTCCTCTGGCTGTGCTGCGAGATGCTTTGTAGACTTGAGCACTGGCACAAAGAGGTTCTGTGCGATTGTGAAAGAAATTGCAGTCAGCGTACCGACTTTTTCCACACGGCTGCTCTGATGGTTTCTGATGGGACTGGAGCTATCCTGACATTTAAATGTCACTGCTAGCAGTGCTGGCAGTAACGGCAACTGCTCACACCTCTCTTTCTGCAGCCGTCGCTGCTCTCCCGCACGCGTTCTCATCGCTGCCTCTCTCTGGAGGCCTTAAATGGTGGTGACTGAAAGTCAGTCCTGCCAGGAAGTGCCTCGCCGGTTTGTCAAATCAGCAGCACTTGAACAGCTTCCTCCGCTATATATTTAGCTGAAAGTGGAAGATAACTGCAAATCGAGCATATCTACATAAAGCTGTGAATTTTTTTCAGCACTTACATTTAAATATAGATGGCTGTGATCTTGAAAGTTACCACTGTATATGTGGATGAAATCATATTTTTAAATCAGTATCTTCATGTAGCTCCAGTTCTCTAAGATTATGGTCAAATGCAAAGTCTTGAAAAAAATCCAAACCAAACCAAAAGCTCCAGCCAGTAAGAATGGAAGGCCCTGGCTGGTGATGTGGTATAAACACTCAGCTTAGTAAAGCTTATGTGGGAAGTGACTTCTTGTGGAGATGACAGGTAGTTCTTTTTTGGAAAGAGTTGTATATGACACACATTTTAAAAAGCAGCAGCACTTCTGTCGGAAAACTTGAGTGCTGAAGTATCAAATCAGAGCCAACTCTGAAACAAGAGTGTGTTTCACCCTTTGTGGAGGGGTCTGTGCACGGAGAGGTGGGGCCTTCCTTGCCAGAGCTGCTGCCACAGCGCACAGGGCGGGCGTCTCTGGCTCCGAACGCGCTGGGACACGGAGCAGAGGAGCTGGGGAGCGAACCCTGGCGAATCCGCTCCCCGAGTGTGGAGAATCTGCTTCGGTCTCCAGCTGGGTGATACCAGGTAGGAGGCAACGTGTGGATCTGCTGGTGAACACTAAACGTACGCGTTACTTGGGAACGTGTCGCCTGCCGCTGTGGGTTCAGTTCCGGCTGGCGATGGCTGGGGTGGCTCCTTCGGCAGTTTGATCTGTTTCTTCGTAGTACAGTTTTACTAGTTAGAGGCTTGGCTTGCACTTACTGTCTGCATGGTGATAGTCTTTGTTTCTCCATTAGAGACCAGACCTTAGTATCTAACATTATAAATCTCCCTTGGGCTCTTAATGAAATAAAGGGGTTTTAGGACTAGTCAGCACTCTGTCAGACATGGGAAATGTTTTATTTTGATTAGACTAGATTACTCTCTCTAGTATTTGGCAGACTTCGATGGAATTAATTCAGTGAAACTAATTTAATTGAAATATACTGCCCGGAAGGGAAAGTTCCATTTGAATTAAGCAGACACCAGAAGGAATTAAAAAATGAGCTTTTTGATGACTACCCAAGCAAATCCTCCTGGTGATGTATACCTTACATTTGTAACCTGCCAATTTGCAGAATATAATCTGCAAGAATGTGCGTTGCACTCGTGCTCTGGTTTGAATGTGTGCACTGATAGGATGCGCACACGGTCATTTATGTTTTCTATGGCTTTGCGAGCCTTCAGTTTTACGAAAGCTATTTTGGTGAGACATGTTACAGCTAATGAGGTTGTGTAAATGATTTTTTTTCCTTGGTGATAATTACTACCAATCAGTATTCCTGCCAGACGGACAGAGGGTAGGACTGTTACCAGGTAATTGCTAGTGAAACCGGACACAGGCGTCGTTGGAGGTTTCTGGGTAGATTCTTGGGCAACAGGACACTTAGGCAATATTTAGGGTGCTGGTGGAAGCTGCGTGAAACTAGTATTGTAAACCGAGGGTTTGGTATGGATGTTGAGCTTATGACATACTTGCTTTAAAGGAAACTTATTAAAACTTGTGTCCCATGGGCTCTTCCGTTTCATCAGCAATAGTTCCTCCTGCTAGAAAGAAAAGGGGAGATAAATCACTTGGACGTGATAGTTCAGCTGGTATTGAGGAAAGACACTACATCTATTTTGACTTGAAAGCCAAGGGCTTTCCTTTTTATTGCAGAAAGTGATTTTTTTCAAGTAATGTATTACTACTGAAAGGCATATTTCCATGGAATTAGCATCTGGTATCAGTAGCAGGGAAATGAATTAGAATTCCTTTAAAATGCAATGGGTTATAGTTCCGTGCTGTGATCTGTAAGTCAGCTCGTCAGCCTCGCTGCCAGTGCTGCACGGTGTGACGGGCATTAGTGTCTTCCCTGTCATTAACAGTCTCTGTACCTTTAACCTGCTTGAATATTCAGAAGCGAGCGAAGTGACCATCAATACTTTAAAATTCTTCTCTGTTACAGAACTTCACAAACTTATTTGGACAGCCGTTGGTGTGCTTGCTCTCTCCAACAGCGTACCCCAAGGCATTACAAGGTATGTGGGGTATTGCATTTCCGAAGCTGCAGTTGCAAACAAATACAATTCAGATTCTTCAGGATCTGGTAGCTTTTCATCACTAGGTAATCCCGAAATCAGATTAGCATTCCCCGAACTAGTATGATAAAGTTTAGTTACTGTTTATGGCAAATAATTTATTCAGACAATGCTGATATTAGTGAAGACATAGGCCTCCCACAGTCCATGAGAAAATCGAGTTTCTCGTGGTGTTGAGGCACATCCCCCATAAGCCTTTATTGCTGGTCATCGCATCCTCTTGAGAAGAGCTCTGCCACAGCGATGTGACAACACGAGGAGTAGTCCCCCTGTTACAGGATTTAGTGGGTGAGCAACTTGGTTCTGTGGCAGGGACAACCTCTCTGTTTCATGTACCAAATGTATCTTTGTCTATTGATTTTTTTATTATTTTTTTTTTTCAGATCAGTCTCAGCGGGGCAGCCTCTTCACGCTCTTCCTGAACAATCCTTTAATGGCATTCCTGTTTGTCTCTGGATTATCAAGCATGCGCAGGGGCCTGTGGGAGAAGTGTCAAGATTACCTTCGAAAGATCAACCGGGATATTGCGCAGCTGCTGACCCACTCGCGCTCCATAGGTGCGTGCCTCGAGGTGCACAGCTGCACCTCAGCACGCTGCTGAAGCACATGCTGGGTTTTCTTGTTCAGCCTTTCCAAGGGACAGAAAAGTGAATAAGTGCAATGCACAAGTATTCGTAGTGGTTTCCCTCAAGTCTCCTTTTGGTTTTTTTTTCTCTTTTTAAGCCTTTCTAAACTGAGTTTTCTTTGCCTTCTTTACAGATCAGTCCTTTCTTCAATTTTTTGGGGATGAATTTCTTCGCTTGCTTCTAACAAGATTTGTCTTCTGTTCGGCTACCATGAGGATGCACAAAATTTTCCGGGTATGCAGGGATGCGTGTCCCTTTGTGGGGAGGACGGGCCGGTGCAGACGGATCGGCTCTGCCTGGGGATGGCAGGTCTCAGGGTCTCAGGGCCAAGCGTATCGCTGTGTCTTCCGCAAGGTCACTGGTGCTCACATGCTGATGCCTACAGCTCGTACGGAATCGGTGCCTTTGTGTCTCCCCAAAGGCGTGAAGCCTTTGACTCGCTGAAGCCGTATTCTCCTACATGAGCAGCAGACACACTCTAGTTCATGTATATCGCTCTGAACAGCCTTGTCTGCTAGAAAAACTCCTTAGTAATTCAAGATTATTATTTCTACACAATTAAAAAGGTATAGAACAAGAATATAAGAGGAAGTGGGGAGGAGTGGAACATTATTGCTAGAATGTATTGTAGTGTGAATGGATTTTGAAAGGTCTTTGAAATGTAAATGATTAAACTAAACAGGAGGACGGCATCTTCCTTCCCATTTGTTAGCGCGGTGCCAGCAGCCAAGTCTGCTGCTGGATCTACACCATTTTATAGATGGGAGTGTTGGCGTAAAAACTGCCTGCTCCATTTTAGACATTACAGAAGAAAATGGAAGGAGAGGCACAGAAAGATACAGTATTCAGTACTCTGACTGCAGACGTCTCATAGCTTTCCCATCCTCAGCTGCCTTGGCTTCTCTGATAGCAGGGAGAAGCAGCAGGTCTTCTGTTATTGGGATGGATTTGCCCCCAGTGTCTTAGATATTTGGTTTAGGATGAGATGAATCTCCCACTGGAGCTGCTTGCATGTCTATAGCTTCAAGAAATTAACTCCAGCCTAGTAGATAAGTGCATGGGGGGGTTTTTTGGTTTTGTTTTTGGTTTTTTTTGCAAGGCTTCTGTGAGCATATTATTAACCATCGTAGACAAATGGGCAGTTTATTGCCACTATGACCATCTCTGAGTCAATGGAAAGAGAAAACTGAAAGAATATTTTCTCCCTGTGGCATGCTGAACAGATCAGGCCTCCTCTTAGGTGAACCTGGCCTTTTGCGATCTTCTTTATAAAGGGTATAACAATAGATGAATGTCTGATTCTCTTTGTTTTCACTGTCCTCTAGCAAGAGACTCGAAATTATCCAGAGTCTTACCCTCAGCTGCCGAGAGATGAAACGGTGGAGAACCCTCACCTCCAAAAGCACATTCTGGAGCTGGCTTCCATCCTGGACGTCAGGAACGTTTTCCTGGAAAACACCCTCGATGACTATTAAGAGAAACTGTCTTACTGCAGAGGGCTTTCCCTGGCCACAGATTTTGAATGGTGCGGTTTTATAATGTGAACATCATAAAAGGAAGTACTTGATTTTATTTTTAAATTTAGGACCATTATTTTAAAAAGTTATAATAAACAGCTGTTAGTTTAGCTGTTCCATTCTATATGGGATCAATTTTATAAGCAGAAGTTTTCATGTCTTTTAAATGTTGAACTAAAGCATCATTAGAGGTTTATTTATGGTCTTGTGGCTATCGACCACATTTCCAACAGCTGATCCTAAGCATAGAAGTATTATTGGTTATCTTTACCCCACATTTGTGGAAATCCTTTATTTTTATACAATTTTAAGAAATTGGAAAAAATCAATAGAAAAACAATATTTTATCCCCAAAGAGTCTGGATTTGAAATGGTAAAGATGGAACCACGCAGTGCAAACCAACAGTAGCAATAAAACAGAGTCCTTCAGAACAAATATATTTTTTCAGTCTTAGCCAAGTCAGTAGACAAAACCTTGGACAATTAATTAGCATGTGGAGCAGTGGCTTTGAAGTGACACTGCAACATATTTAATGCTCCCCATAAATTTGACACAGCAATTTTCCGGATGAACTTTGCACTGCTGGCCAAGGACATAATTCCCACTCAGCCCGATGGGATTCACAATGACAAAGCTAAGCCAGCTGTCCCCATCTCGCTGTCGTATGGGTCACCTCGCCACGGGTGCTGCTGCCACCGCGCTCCAGAGGAGAGGCCGTGCTCCCTTCTGATGTGCTAGACGCAAATTCTTGCATTTCCAGCAGCTGTTATCCCTCCTCTCGCTGTTTGGACGGGATGTGTGGCTCCCAGGGGTGAGCAAGCAGAAGGAACGGGAAATATTTAAAACTATTAAATGAAAAAGTCAATTTGTACTGTTCCATGGGCTGCTAGGAAAGTCGTAAAGGGCAAGTCTGGTCAGTGCTTTTATGTTGAACCCCAGCCATGCGTCTGTTTTTAGGTGAAAAAAGCGCAGAACTCGGTGATTACTGTAGTACGGCGGTAGGATCACTGTAGTACGGCGGTAGGGCTGTTTGCAGCGCCGGCGCACGAGCTGTGCTCCGGGCAGCAGAGCGGGGCAGCAGGTCAGCGCCGCCGGGCCCGTCCAGCGAGGAGAGCGCGGTCCGCACAGCGGGAGCTGCTGCAGCGCGGCGGGGAGGTTGGCGCGCAGGTTCTCTGGAGCTGGGTGAAGCTGCCGCCATCCATTCTGTGATTTCCCTCGTGTACCCGACCCGTGAGTGCTGTGTTTGTTCTGAGCCGTCGTGCCGCTGGTGTCCGAGCCCCCGCCACTTGGTGCTGCTCTTCTTGGACTATGGCAGAACTTCCTTCCCCGGATGTGGCGTTCATTGTACGGAGCGTGTTTGTGCGTGTGCATGTGTGTTCTCGGCGTTTGTGTGTATATGTACAATACGCATACATTTACTGGCTCGTGTAAATTGTAAATATGTATATATGTATAGGTACTTGTTTATGTATTAAAAAGAATGAAACAGTACCCCGCCTGTGGTTTGGGTCACGGTTTCTGAACGGGGCAGCAATTCGGGAAGGGACAGCAGTGTCTGCGCTCACAGAACTTCTGCCCTTGTGGCGGTTCTGGGAGGCCGGGGCGCTCCTGCTGGGGTTAAAACGAGAACGGCGCTTCATGCAGCGATTGACCCTCCGTACCGGGGCCACCCGGTGCCGCTGTCCCAGCCGTGACTCGTGTCCCGTGTGCGTGGCGGGGGCTGCCCCGCGGTGCGCGTCCCCCTCCGTGTGCTGTCAGCGCTGCCGCCGCTGCCCCCGCACTTCGCTGCCACCAACCGCCACCGCTCCCCGCTGCCCCCGCACTTCGCTGCCACCAACCGCCACCGCTCCCCGCTGCCCCCGCACTTCGCTGCCACCAACCGCCACCGCTCCCCGCTGCCCCCGCACTTCGCTGTCACCAACCGCCACCGCTCCCCGCTGCCCCCGCACTTCGCCGCCACCAACCGCCTCCGCCCCCCGGGGCCGCCCCGCTGAGCGCGGCGGGCGGGGCGCGCCGGGACCGGGCCCGTCCCCCCCGCGCCTGCGCACCCGCTCGCGCTGCTTCCGGCCCGCGCGGCGCTTCCGGGTCAGCGTCAGCAGCGGAGCGGCCGCGGTTCCGGGCCCGGCGGGGCGGTGAGCGCGGGACGGGCCGGGACCGGGACCGGGAGCGGGGCGGGGCGGGTCCTCGGCTGCCTCAGAGCGGGGCAGCAGCCGCCCCGGCCCGCCCGGGCGGGCCAGCCCCGAGCCTCGCTCCCTGGGACGGGCGGGCTGCGGGGAAGCCGCGGGGAAGCCCCGGAGACCCCCCGGCCACCCCCGGGCGCTGCCCGTCAGGCCGGGCCGGCCCCGCCGCCCGGAGCCACGGCCGGGGTTCGGGTGGGGGTGGTTTGTTTTCAAAGGGCGCTGCTGGGGCGAGCTGCTGCTTCGCCTCTGGTAACAGCTGTGAGAGGAAAAGGCATTTAGTTAAACGTTTAATAGGGGTTGAAATTCTGAGTGTGGAAGCCATGTCTCTCTAATTTGCAGGTGCTGTCGGGCTCTGAAGGCTTTAATGGAACTGGAAATGCAATAAGACTGAGTGGATGAGGCACAAAATTAAATCTCTGCGTCTGGAAGCTTTAAACAGAGTGTCAGTGTATTAACTGGACTGGAGATAGTGGCTTTTCAAAGTGTCTGGCGGTTTCAGCGCTAGAGCGGGAAGATGTTTGCGAAATTGAAGAAGAAGCTGGCGGAAGAGGCAGCGACCGCCCCCCGGGCCGGGGGCGCCGCGCGGATCCCGCGCTCCGTCAGCAGGGAGTCCATCGCCTCCGGAGCCGACTCCGGCGACGACTTTGTGAGCTGCTCCTTGCTTTCTGTTTGATTTCTCTTACAGCATATGCAGCTATACAGACAACCATTTTAAGTCTTGTGTATGAGTTTGATACATATTGTGGTGGGTTTGTACACTCTGATGCGTAAATGAATAATTAGCTTGTATAAACTAAAACACTGAAGAGAATGTTTGTATGTTAGCTGTAGTAACTAGGAGGCTCCTATTCCCATGTAAACAGGAGTTACAAAGCTGTCCCAATGCAGAACATTGTTCAGCAGACATAAAACATTGACTAAAGCCATAGTGACCTGCGCGGTACCTATTTGTAAACTCGGTTACTGAAGCAGGAGGGAGGTGAGGTGGGTCCTGGGCAGCCGTGGTCTTGCTTTGGGCCCGTGTTTACCTCTCAGCTTCCTGATGCTCTTCCTACTCCAGCACGTTGTTTGTGCAATGTGTGTTTGGTTCAGCTGCACGCAGAACTATTGTAGTTCCTCCAGTGTCTGCTTTAAACTCTCATTGTAAAGTGTTGTTTACACAAACTGTGTAATTCCAGGAGCACGAGGGTGAAATGAAACCCTGTAGTGCTCTGGCACCTCTACCCCTTTTCAAACCCAGATTAATCCACAGTGTCGTGCCGCTGCTGGAGCCAGCGGTACCCGCTGTGTTGCAGCAAGTTGCCTCGTGATTCTCTTTTGCTGTCTGCAAAATGGAGAAGTTATTTACCCAGCTGAGTTTTAACTCATTTTTTCTGAAGCTCAGTTGCAATTCTAGTTCTATTAAGCAGAAATCTAGAACTCCTAATGTTTAGATAAATTTTACAATGGAAGTATGTTAGTCTTGTGTTTTTCTGATTTTTTTTTTTTCACTTAAATTCTCACATAGAAATTTCATTTACCATCTTCTGAGTTTAGAGAACAGAAAACAAATAACAACGGCCGCTGAAGTCTTGAGTGGTTTTCAGAAAACCTTCAAGATTTGGTTGCTTTAGCAATATTCATTTAACTGCTCTTAATATTGATTTTTATGGAGGAAAGCACCCCCAGAGAATCCTGAGCTGGTTCCGCAGCAGACTCTGCACGGAGAGCTGGTTGCGTGGCCAGGCTGCTGCGGTTACCGGTTCTTTTCTCCTTGCGTGGTTTTCCAAAAGGCGTTTGCCCGGACCCTTTCTGCGTCCCGTCCTGCAGAGCTGGATTTCCCCGCGTGGCCGTTCTGTTGTGCCGTGTCCTCAGCGATCAGTTGGCACAAATAGGTTTCAGCCCCAGGTTCTTTAGGAGCGCTGTATTTCATGGAGCAGCCCAGCAGCGCAGAGCTGACTGTTTAATCCCTGTTTGGCCACTTCAGCATTTTTTACACATTCTGCTGTGCTAGTACAACTCTCTCCTTTATTTGAAAAGCTGCAGCACTATTCCTAGGGGGATAGCAGTACTATCATAGAGTTAGCATGTGGCAGGATCGCTTTTTCTGAATGTTGTGAGTTACCTGAGTGTTGTTTTCCTCCCAAGGCTTCTGACGGAAGCAGCTCTAGAGAGGATCTCTCATCCCAGCTCCTCAGAAGAAATGAACAGATCAGGAAGCTGGAGGTGAAGCTGTCTGGTACGTGTCTTGATACGTATAAAACGCTGGTGCTGGGCGAGCGGGAGCCCCTGGCAGGGCCCGGCGCGGAGCCGCGGTGTGGACAGGGTGCACACGCTGTGAGCCGCCCCGTCCTCCGGGGAGAGCGACCTTTCCCAGACACAGCTCGATAGGTCACCGCTCTTGAGTGGAGTAAAAAGTGGGGTTAGCTCTTCATTCTCTGGTCCTGCCCTTTTTTGTGTAACCAGCATGCCCAGGACAGACCCTCCTGTTTGTACCAACCATTTACCCACAGACAGTACAGAACTACTCGCTTGTGTTCGTTGTTATAGTCACCCAGTTTTCCTCCGCAGGAATGATTTTCTGGTTGAGAAAATCATCATCATTTTCCACTCATCCTTTTTCTTTTTTTTTTTCTTTTTTTTTTTTCCCTAAAAACTTCTTCCCCAATGTCTGTTCATTCCTGGTCTGTGATTCTCCCTCCTCACACAAGATTATGCTGATCAGATCCGAAACTTGCAGAAGATAAAAGAGAAGCTTGAAAATGCATTAGAAAAGCATCAGGATTGTACGTACTTTTCTTTTTCCTTTTTTTTTCTTTAAGTTGAACACTGTTACGGTTGGAAGGCAACAGGTTTGCTGTACAGATGGTTTAATCATTGCCTTTCAAACTGTGCGCTTCTAGCTTACAAAGAATTAGAACACAGTTCTTGCCTTATTTACAGCATAGAGAGCAGCAGTAGCGTGGTGGCTGTTGAACAAAGTTGTTCTTGCTCTCCTTCTGCCACATCTGGGGCTAATGAGCAAGAGGGCCCTTTCTGAAGCTCCAGCTTTGCTCTAATCCCGTGCGGAACGGCGCTGCTGTGTGCTGGGATTTCTGGCGTTTGTCCAGGGCACGAGCAGTGTGAGGTGATGAGCGGCACAGCGTTAGTGTTATAGAGTCAAGATGGGCTCATTACTTGCAGAAGCAACTCTTTAAAGTTATAAATAACTTATAGAAAACTGAGAAGCCGTTTCCCAAGCTGAGTTTTTAACACAGCCGGTGCTTTTGCGTTGCCAGCCTCCATGAGGAAGTTCCAGGAGCAGAACGAAGCTCACCAGGCCAGTCGAGCCAAGATGGCAGAAGGAATGGCCTTGGCCTTGGAAAAGAAGGACCAGGTACCGGGGACCCCAGGGCACGAGCTCGGGCTCTGAAGCAGGTGTGACCGTTCATTAAAAGCTGCTGAGCCTGTCAGCGCTGGGGAGAGGGGAGTGTTCAGTTCTCATGCCAGAAATGGCACAGGACTTGTCCTTGTTCTGACTGTTACTGTTTTAAGGCTGAGCTCGCACTCGTGTTTGGTAAGATTCAGGTGCAGTAGACCCGTTGTCACTTTTATTTTCTTTTACTTGTATAAAGCTTTTGTATTCAGGTAGTGCAAATGATTCCTCGGTGTTTAGTATTAAAACAACTAGCTGTTCCTTTTCTTCTGCGGGTTATTTGTAATCATTACCACAACTTAGTTCTGTGTTAACAGTACAAATTCTTTTATCTTTTTTTTAACCATGGTGTCCTTGAAAGTCTATAAATTGATTGTGGTTTTTTTTCCTCCTTTCTTGTTCAGGAGTGGATGGAAAAACTGGGTCAAGTTGAAAAGGTAATTAAACTTTGTGGGGTTTTTTGTGTTTGTATTTGTGAACACCAGCCTGCACACTTTCTACAGCTCAGCTCTGTTCAGCCCTTTGTATTATTTGATCTTTGTTCAGTGGGAGAGGCCAGAGATTTGCATTAGTTATCAGCCCCAATGCTCCAGGAGAGTTTTAACTGAGCTCCCGTTGACTCGAAATGAGAACACAGATATTCTTGGATTCCTTTTGTTTTTGTTGGTTTATCAGGAAAAAAAAGTGCTTGAAACACAGTTACGAGAAATGAAGGAGCAGAGTTTGAACCTTTTTCAAAAAAGGGATGAAATGGATGAGCTGGAGGGCTTTCAGCAGCAGGAGATTGCCAAAGTTAAACACATGGTAAGATCATTTTAAACTGTTTTTTTTTCCTTTCCTAATATTTCTATTAGAATACCAAGCTGGTGGTAGCTCTGCATTAATTGTTTTAGCCTTAGCGCTTGTGTACGGTCTTGGTCAGTGTCAAAATCCCGACAGCAGGTGCATGCATGCAGCGTTACAGTGGCTTTTCTGGGGGTTATTTATTATTTAATACAGCTCATCACTGGATAAAAGAGACAAGTTTCAATGAGAAGACTTTATCAGTGTTATCAGGTCACCTGTATTGTCAAAGATAACGTTCTAATGTTCAGCTTTTGCAAAAGGAAGAATCCCTGAGCAGCAGAGAGCGGGAGCTGGAGGCGTGTGCTGGGGAGCTGGCGCGCGCGCGCCGCGAGGCCTGCGGGCTCAGGAGCGAGCTCGGGGCGCTGCAGCAGCGGCTGCTGGAGCTGCAGGAGCACAGGTACGCACGGACGCGCAGCCGGGACGGGCCGCGCTCGCCTTTCACGCTGCCGCCGCCTGCCCACTCCTGTCTGTGGGAGCAGCTGGTGTGCGTAGTGAGCTGGGTGAATGGTGGGACCATGTGGATGTGCACGCCAAGTTTGTTTTTCTTTTCAAGCCAATTGAAGTAGTACTTGTTTAGGATTTTGTAAGCTTGTTACGATTTATCTCTTTTTCATAGTTTGAATGCTTAACTGTCACTTGTGTTTGGAGAATGTGTAATCAAGCAGTGGCTGGTTTTAGGACTAGAAAATCTTGTTGATGTTGCCTCGTCCATTTTCATAAGAAGCAGAATTATCTGCTAAAGATGATTTTTCTGGAACAGTATGTCACTTTTTTTTATTCTCTTTCTGTGAAGAGATGAACTATTGACAACTGAGACAAACGCAGAGAATAAGATCACTGCTCTGGAGTCAAGAGAACAGGAGCTACAAGCTGTCATTCAGCAGCTTTCTGTAGACTTGCAAAATGTAAGTTTGAGTCAAGTGAGGTTTGATTCCAACAGCTCCTTGTCTGCAGAAGTTGGATTAGATACCAGTTGTGTTACGGAAACGGAAGTTTCAAAGCAAGTAATTTTTCAAAACTTTTAGGCTCGACTTGCTGGTTCTGGTTGTGAGAAGAGACTGGAAATGTTACGGGTGGAGCACGAAGCTCTGAAGGTGGAATATGAACAAGACAAGCAAAAGGTTAAGTGTTTTCAGATGCATCTGCTGTTGGCTGGTGTAGAGGTGTATGCTTGAGTACGCACTGTGAGTCTGAAATTTGGTATCTAGATAATGGTTTGGGATCATAATGTCTTTTAAAATAGGACTTTTCTCTTTCTGGCAGTACTTTTTAAAGTCAAACTGCAGTGGATTAGCTGAAAGCTTCACTACAGAAAAGATTCTGTGATTTCATGTTTCCACAGATGACTCTTGAATTTGCTGAGAGAAATAAACTCACTGAACAGCTGCAGGAAAAAGTGTCTTCCTTGGAAAATAAGCTAGAAAGAAATCTTTCAGGGGATGAACATGTGCAGGAGCTACTCAAGGAGGTAATTATATATTTATAGACTGCTTAAAAGTGCAGTCTTAGATTTTTTTAGGACGTATGTTACTTGTCACACATGGAAAGTATATATGATAATGTGACGCAGCCTCATTTGTCCCTTCAGTATATATTGGCATTTGTGATCTTAATTGTATCATCCCCAGGGCAGCATGATCTGTAGAGGCTTTATGCAGTAAGCACCCAACTCCCTGTTTCCTGACAGTAAAGCTGTATTGCACATCAAAATAACTGTTCTGGTTTAGTTTGAAATTATTAATGAAATATAAATGAAAATCTTAATTTAAAAAACTCTTATCTCTCTGTCCTTCCTTCCTCTTGTTCGTGTCAACATAATCTTCAGAAAGCTGCTCTTGCGCAGCAAGTGGATGAAACCAGGCAGCAGATACTAACAGACAGAGCGCTTCACGCTGAGATGGTGAAGCAATTGGAAACACAGGTATTGCTTTTTCACTGTGAATTCCCACTGTGTCCGGCCTCTTTATGCCCTGTACCTGCTCCCCTCTCTGCACTTGTGCTCTCAGCCAAAGGTGGTAAACGTGTCACATTTGGGCTTCAAAGGCAAGTCCAACTGATCAGTGTCTCTGGTCATCTCCCACCAGTGGTGGAGAAGGGCCCAGAGGTTCTGAAGGTCGAGATTTCATGTGCGGCTTCCCTGGCCTAGGAAACAACCAGCTGAGCGCAGGTGTCGCTGGGGGCAGAGTTCTGCAATCGGTGATGTCACATAGGCAGTCTGTGAACTAGATGTGGTTTAATGGTCTTAATGCTTACCTTCTACCTTCCCCTGCTGGTCATCCCACATTCTGTACATTTATTCTAATAATGTAGGTGCCAATGGATAAGGAATTTAATGTATGGTTATATTTTAGAATAAAGAACTGGAACAAAAACTACAGATTGCAACAGAAGCATTGAAAAAGAGCGAAGCAGCCGCTGCCGAGCAGGATCTCAAGATGCAGAAGCTGGTGAGTATGCTGCATGATGTTTCTTTGACCAGTAGCAGATCAGTCTCCAGCATCCCCAGAAACACTCATTTCTCTCTTTGTTGTTACCCAAGTGGTTTCCTGCTGTTTGTCTCCTGAACAAGAGTCTGTATATGGACACATGATGCTCCAAAGGAGCGTTGCTTCAGTTTGAGTGTGTTCCACAGAATGGTGTCCAATTCCTGTCAGGGCTTCAAAACACTATTTAACGTAGTGTTCTTTATTTCCCTTAAGCAAACTGATCTAGAAGACGAAAGAAGTAAACTACAGCAACAGATTTTAAGTGAGAAACAACAGTACGATCAGAAAGTTACTGGGCTGGAGTCTCAAATTGCTGCTCTTGAAGCAGCCCGGGAATTTGATAAAACAGCCGCTCAGCACAAGATTGTAAGTACAGAAACTGCTCAGTGGGCCGTGGGAGTCTGCTTCAGAAAATGATTCGAATGCGCTTGTAGACTTTACACAATCTGAATGTTCTTATTCAGAGCTCCTAGCGTTATAATAGATCTCTTACTTTGACAAACTAAACGTGAACAAAGCATTCGATGTGTTTAATTGTTTAAGCAACGCATTTGTATAATTATTCTTAGTATTTAAGCAATCTTTATTTTACAGAGCCAGTTGGAAAAGGAGAATGAAAATCTTAATGGAAGCAGAGAAGAGTATGAGAACTCTTTAAAAAAACAAGAGTCTGAATTGAACAGGCTAAAGGTAAGGGCTTGATGGGCCTCTGACATCGGTTCTGTGCAGGCAGCTGCAGTGCAGTAAAACAAAGCAGCAGCTCTGATTTGGAAGCGTGAATCGTGTGTTAGAACACCCGTAAATTCTAGCTGCTCATGGATTTGGATTTGCAGGTGAGACACGGACTTGAGTTTAGTTGTTTCAGGTAACCTCTGAATTATTTTTGGTTTGCAGAGTGAACTGAGCAGCAGAGAGACTGTCAGTGTCGAAATTGCCAAAGCATTGGAAGAAACACGAAAACAAAGAGAGGAATTAGAACAACAGGTTAGTTAATACCAACAGTCTAAAATGTATTTGAGTGCTCCCCACCTTTCACAGGTCAGACTACATTTGGACTTAATTATCCTAACAGTCAGGAACATTAATCAGAATCTTAGCCTCAGCATGCAGGACAGCAGTGCTTGCCCCAGTAAACCTGGAGCCTCAGGATGCTGTTGCCTGCAATCGACATGAGTTATTCCACTGGAGGAGTGTAAAATGCTGCTGACTGCAAGGCTGAGGACGCTGATGAGTTTGTGGGCTCGAGTTCCGGCAGGTTGGGGCAGTTGAATATGAACAACTGAGGGGAAGCCCAGGTAGCAGCAAGTGAACACAAGTGTTACAGCTGCCGGCTGTGGGACAGGCTGGGACAGGCACAGGGTTTATGGGCAGCACTGGGTGGTTCAGCTCTTACAGCACATCAACTGCCGTGTCTTTTAACGAGGTCGGCATCAGGGAGGTGGTGACTTCTGTGAGTCTCTGGTTAGGTCAGACATGCACACTGTAATGCTGATGCTGCACAAACCACTTTTCAAGGTGGTGTGTTGCCTGGCACGGAGCCCAGGCAGCCCAGTCACAGATACCGGCCACGGCCATCGTCACCCATACGAACATCCCTCTCCAGTCCTTCCCACAAACAAACATTCTGAACCTCTGAGCAATGCTGAAATCTTTCAGTGCCCCCTTCTAGTTTTATGTCTTTAATGACGTGTGTTTGTTCGTTTGCCTGCTTTGAAGGTTTCACATCTGGCTTCCTTAGTAGAGGAAAAAGACCAGCTGATCGCTGAAAAATGTGATACACTTCTGAAACAGAAGGAAGAACTCAACCAACTCAGTCAAGGTTAGACCAGACGGGTCTGCTGTATCCCAGACAGCTTCATCCAAGTACAGTCTCTAGTTCTGAGCTTGCCTGTCTATAGATTTTAATAATTCTAGATTTCTCTTCCATATATTATCTATTAGAATTTTCAAAGTCTTGTATCCTTCAGTAGCAATTGGACAGTCTCTCCACTGTGTTCTTAAAACCACTTTTTAAAATCAAGATCTTATGTTTATACACCATAAAATAAGAAATCTTGCTGTACTTTCTGCTCTGATTGTGAGCACGCATGTGAGCTTGGGTGGTTCAAATTCCATCGTTTTTCTGTCTTTGCAACAGAGAAGGCAGAAGGGTCAGGATTTCCTGTCACTGTAACTTGCTTTGTTGAAGAAGAATACTTAGTAACTCCCATTTGATTCAGTCGACTGATGCTATGCAGGTCTCTCCTTTCTCAGATCGTGAAGCTGTCTTGCTGCAGATGCATCAGCTGCAGTCTGACATGGAAGCCAGCAGCAGCCGAGCAGCGGAGAAAGAAGAAACGGCAAGGAGGGAAATGGATGAGCTAAAGCTGCAGGTCCAGGAGTGCCTGTTTACCAGAGAACATGAGAAAAACGTGAGTCGAGTTGTAAAGCTGATCTGTTCAGACTTCTCAGGAAACAGGCGCGTGTGCAGCAGACCCCAGTTGTGTCGTGCTGGTGGTACCTGCTGGGAACTGTTCACTCCGACAACTTGCTCGTGACCTGGAACACCAGCAGCGTAGGCCGCCAGTATCATTTGTTCACTGTTTTCCTAAAGAAAGCTGTTCCTGCCAGATCTATAAGTGGTTTATGAAGGATGATGCCTTATCCTATTTGACTCATAAAATGTCTTGAGGGAACCATTATGAAACCAGTGAGACAGAGACCAAAAAGTATTAAGTGGGGCAGAGAGAGATGTAGCCAGCTAGATCACCACTGATGCTTTCTGGTTTAAAAAGGCAACGACCACCACCCTGCCACATAAACAGCAACCAAAAAGAAGCCTTGCTGTCTCCCTGGGGAGTGTCCCTGGGCTGCAGATGTCACGATATCTCTGCAGTTTGCTCTTCTCATTTGTTTAGGTTTCAGAACTAGAGGAATCAATGGGAGCCCTGAACAACAACCATTTCCATTCTCCAGAAAACCGTGTGGTGGAGCAGAACGGAGAGGTAGCAGCTGCAGATGTCACGCAGCTTCAGAAGGATAACAGAGAGCTGGAACAGCAACTTGCTGAGAAAAACAAGGTGAACTGAAACAGCTGGTAGTCTTGTCCCTTTTAATTAGGAAGCCTAATAATGTTGCTGCCCATGCTGCAGCCTTAGAAGAACAAGCTTACCAAAATGGCAGGTCCAGTCTGAATGCAGGATTCTGGGAGTAAACTTTTTCCCTCTGGATTGTACAAGGCTCTAGCAACAGTGGGTGAAAACTGCAGCCAGGATTGTAGGAATCCTTGTCTCGTTGGAGGAAAGATGCACCAAATGATACCGTTCCAGGTTTCCTGCAGAGCACTTTTGTGTGAATTCAGCTCGCTCCACTATGCTGTCACACGCCTGCTGATGTGTGCAGCCAGACAGGCAAGACATTCAGGTTGCTTCTTCAGAGCTGCCAACATTGTGCAATGATTGTTTCATTAATTACATTTGTTAGTCATGGGTTTTTCCAGGTACCTGTGGGTCAGAATGTGTCCTGACAGTGAATACTGTATCAACACTGTCCTTCACTCTGCTTACAGATGATAAAGCAGCTACAGCAAAGGATGATGGAACTCAAGAAAACCCTCCAGAAAGAGCTGGTAAGGGTTCGGTTTGTTTGGTCTCTTCAGCTGGCGCTTACTGACAGTTCCTTGCACTCCTAATTCCAAGAGCTTGACTACCAGCTTGAGTGCCTTGTTTGTACTAGGGACGTCAGCAGCTCCCTTGTGTTTGCAGGCAGATTGGTGAACCCGCAAGTGAAGGAAATACGTTATTCTGGATCAGTTATCGAATGAGTGGTGGGACAGGTAGCCGTCCCCACTCAGCTCTTGCAATGGAGAATTGGAGCTATAGCAGACCTGTGTGTGGGAACCTCTAACACATTTCTGTAGGGGGAACAGCTGAGGTTTGGTTGCTGCTTTGCTGCCATTCAGCTCAGTTTTACCATGGGGGTGATATCTGCCCCAGGGAAAGTTTCCCTTTAATGGAAAGTTTCCCTCTTAATCCCTCTTCTCTGCAAGAAAAAAGTCTTCTATAGGTTTTAACATATTCTGATGTTATTTATGTTCTGAGCTTGAAAATTGTTTTGGGGAAAGCCCACGTTTGAACGGCACAGCGCAGCTTAGTGATAAAAGAAAAGGGTCAGGTGATTGTTTCTGCCATGGAGCCAGTTGATGGTAGATGGGGTGATGTCCACGGGACGCTGTCAGCAGCTGGCGTCGGTCCTGCAGTGTGGGCAGAGGGGAGGGCTCTGCTCTGCCGCGGCCCCGGCGGGACGGGAAGCTGGTTCTGTTGATGCCCAGATCGTACCCACCTTGTGGACACGAGTTAGGCGTCCTGCACCCGGATCCTCTCCCAGCACAAGCTGACAGAGTGTAGAATGTACTTCTCTTTTTCTTTTTTAGAAAATAAGGCCTGACAGTGAGGTACCTGAAGTGCGTGAAAAAGCAAATTCTGAAGTGCCTAACGCTTCTGTGACTGTCACAAACAACTCTGATTTAAATGACTCGAGGGAGATAAACTTTGAATACCTTAAACATGTTGTACTAAAATTCATGTCCTGCCGGGAATCTGAGGTAAGATGTGCATGTACCTTCTCTTTCCAAGTCAGTCTCTCTAGAAACTGCCACCTTCTATGCCAGTTCCTTACCTCTACACTTAAAAAGTTGTTGCCTGATTTAGCACAATGAAGCAAAATAGCTAACAGTGGTATGTTTGGAAATACAGATTATTATGAACTAAAGGAGAAGGAAAGGTGGTTTTTAAAGAGTTAATTATGGCTGGAACTTAAAGATCTGAGACATAGACCACTTGCTGTTGATCTGTAAGACATAATTCCTTGTGCATTTGGAGCTCCTTCACATTCTCCACATTATGTCTGAAAGGGTAGAAGTCGTGTCAATAATGTGTGGGTGGGATGGAGAAAATCGGTGTCCAAACCTGCAGCAAAACTCTGCTGCACCATAGTCCAGAATGTAGAGCCTGAGAGCATCATAAGCAACAAAACACTGTGGTCTCTTTCAGGCATTCCACCTAATTAAAGCTGTTTCTGTGTTACTGAATTTTTCACAAGAGGAAGAAAACATGCTTAAAGAGACTTTGGAGTACAAGGTACGGGTTCTGTTCCACTTGCGCTCTAACGGGACTCCCAGCACACAGGGTGAAAATTCTTGGGTGCTGGGAGATCATGAAAAGTATCTTTTCCAAATGTTAGCTACAGTAATAAACGTAATCTGTTATTAAAACGTTTGCTAATCACGTACATGTCAGAACCTGTATTGTGCTTCCCTGTCCCAGATGTCGTGGTTTGGGTCCAAGCCGTCTCCGAAGGGCAGCATCCGGCCGTCCATCTCCAGCCCGAGGACACTGTGGCCTTAAGGGAACCTGAAGATGGGCAGTCAGCAGCCAGCCACTTTTTTCTGTGAAAAGAACGCTGAACACGCTAATTCAGGTGTGTCTTAATCACTGTCATTGCAGTATTTTGTACAAGAACTTCTGACACTGTTTACAGAGCTAATACTGTGCAAGGAGAGATTTTCACTACGAACCGAAACACCTTTTCTGCGTTGGCCGTGGGACCTTTGGCTCGATGGTCCCCGGTGGAGGTGGCTCCTTGTGCTGGTGGGTGTGGGTTCCTCGGCGCCACGCGGTGCCGTTCACCAGCGGACGCTGGCGCTGGCGGTTCCGGCCGCTGCCGCGTGCGGCCGTTGGGCCGGTGGCTCAGCCTCTGTCCCGCGGTGCTGAGCTGAGCGGCTCCGGCACAGGGGAGCTCCCGTCTCGCCGTGCAGAGCAAGCCATGGAAAAACCGTGTTGGCAGCACCGTATTGAGTGTTTGAGATTTGAAAAGCCTTTTGAAGAACAGGAACAGGAGCTTTAACCAAAAAAGAAATCTGCCTTGCCTTGTTATACTGACACAACTAATAGTTTGCATTTTTTCATATCACTGTGTAATTTAAGGTGCATATATCCTGGCCTGCAGTCCTGAAGGCTGCATGTTGATGATAATTATTTAATTTGAGAGCACAACTTTAGAGTTGTCTGATTTTACTTTTCTTAAAGAAAAAATAATATTTTAAATGGTCTTAATTATAGAACCTAATACTCAGTCGCCTTTAAAACTCATCTGTCGGCCTGTGCCGTAGGTTGTGAGCGTTGGGAGGAAGGGGTAGTAAACCATTTTAAATTTTTAAAGCTGAATTCCAGATATCGTAAGTGCACACTGAGAATGCCTTTTATTTAAAAAGAAATAATAATCTAGTGACAAAGGGGGAAGAATATTGGTACTAAGCAGGTTGATTTTCTTTTTTCTTCTTCCAAGTCCACTAGCGACAAACCCCATAACCGGTCTCGCCTCCTTGCGTGCGGTTTTCTGTGCTTCACATGCTGAAAACTTCATGGCCGTGTCGTGGGCCGTTAACCGTGTCCTCGCTACATGGTCAAAGAAATGCTGCTCGTGAGGTTTTTGGTTTTGAGGGCAAAATTCAACTCTTCACGAATAGATCTTGGTTCCAGCAGCTTCCTTCCCTTCCCCCTAAGGGGACCAAGGTGGCGCTTGTCTCAGAGTGGAACCACAACTTCACCCAGTTACTGACACCACTATGAAACCAGGATGGAAACGGGCAGCAGCAGTAAGTCCGACTGCTTAAAAACGGGGTGTACTTCCAAAAATCTACAGATGTATGGGATTCAGTGAGCAGGCAGCGATTCTGGTCGTTCTCTTAAATGAGGTTTGTGTTACTAATGATTCTTTTATTGAATATATTCAAGCAAACTGAACCTGTCCTCTCGCGGAGATGCGGTCGCCATCCGGGTTAAAGCTGCTTTGCCGATGGGTCTGGTGACCTCATGGCGGTGCGGGTGTCGGTTCGGTGAACGCGCTGACCTGGCCCTGAGCTGGTCCAGCCGCAGGTCCTGGCAGGGGTGACCTGCGCACCATGACCGTCCTCACTTGGGCGCTGTTGGATTGATTTGAAGTTAAGAAAACCAGCAGGATATTTTAGTACGCTCAAACTTGTCCAAACGTGGTGTTTAGTAACCGGACCCGTGGCGCAGCACGAGAGGTGCTTGGGAGTACAGCTGTGCTCTAATGGGAAAACAGACAATCCAAAAGCAGATGCAGATCAATTGTTTCTCTGCTGAAACAAAGCACGGGCAGGGTAACCGCTGGGAAGGTTTTATTCTCTGAGGTCTCTTTCCTCAGCGTGTCCCTCCGCCCCGGCCTGTTCCGAGGGGTTCCCTCTGCTCTCGCTGATCCTGCTGAATGACTAATCGGTTTGTGTTGATCCTGGCTTGAAAGGTTACTGCTGAGCAGCAGGAAAAGCAGGACAGGCAGCCCGAGCAGAGGGACAGAACCTCACACGCTGTGCTCACTTACACAACTTCAGTTTAACATCCCAAAGCTCATACAGGATCAACTTCCCATACAGGAGTTCTTAAGTGTTGAATTTTCCTCAGATACCAGAGCAAGAACGGTGTGTATACATGTATTAAAAAGCTAATGCACTTTCCCTTGTATACATAATCCTTTCTATGGCCATTGGATTTCTTTCCTTCCGTGCTGTAAATATGGATTGTATTATGAAACACTATGAAATTTGTGGTGCAATACATTTTGGATCAAAACCCTCATCTTGATTTCTTTCTCATTATAGTTCTGGTTCTCTCTACTGGGACGCTGTAGCTATTTACAATTGCGAGAACGTTAAAGCGTGACCCAGACCCCACCCCGCGGGGTGCGGCAGCGCTGCCGTGGGGCGGCGCCGGGGACGGGCCGAGTCCGGGTCCTCCTGCCGCGGGCTCTGAGCCGGGGCTGCACCCGGAGCAGCCGCAGGAACCGCGACGGAGCAGCTGCACAGGCGGGTCCCGTCCCCGGGGAAGCGGAGCAGCCCCCGCTGGCCCCAGCACTGGGGACAATGTGGTTTGAACAGATCAGGGATAAAACATCCGTGTCCCGACTCGCGGGAGGTGGCTCATTTTGCTTTACGCAAGTCTGTCAGAAGGTGAGGACACACTAACACATAAATAAGTTAGTAAGTTCTGAAGTATTTTCTTGACTTTGTAGGATGGACAAGAATATAAAAATCAAACCGTGGGTTTTTTGTATTATATTTATATTCTATTTACTGCATCTTAGCAGCCTTGATTGGAACAGCTGAGCTTGGTCTCACTCCCTACAGCCCCCAGAGCCGGATTTGGAGACAGATTCTGTGAACAGGTGGAGTTAAGAGCAGTGGACGCTCAGAATGGTATATTGCTGACCTGCTTTTCAATAGGAGTCAGGCTTAGATTTAGCAACAAATAAATGACTTAACTCGCGATCCAAGAACTTTATTGATGCAGCAGGCACTTGCAATGAAACCAGCCCCCGTCCAGTTCGTCCTTCACCCCACGCACAACCGCAGGCTCCACCGCGCTCCTCCCGCCCGGCTCGCGCCTCCACCCTCGCGTCAGCAGCACACGCGGGATCCTGTGTCACCTGGATAAAGCAGCATCTGGAAATATCTGTGCTTACAGGAGAGCGGCTCGGCTCCTGTATTTGATAGTCAGAATATGCAGCAATACCTTTGCTCTGCCCCACCTCTAAGGTTAAACACATCCCGAGAGGAGGTTTCCACAGTATTTCAGTAGATTGCAATCTCTAACAAAGATGGACCAGTGTCATTTCAGCTAATTCCTTCTTCCGCGTCCAAAACTGATCGTGCTCTTGGTTCAGTTTGCAGTCCTTTAAACAGTCTTTCTGGCTGTCAGAACTCTCACTATGGAACCGAGGCCACCGACCGCTAAAGCCTGCGGGGACAGAGGAGAGCGGGTCAGAGTCACTGCGGCGCACGCAAGGGCACCTTAAAACAACACACACATTCAGTAACAGAAGAGGAGGCGGCTTTTCTCCAAGAATTTGTCACACAGAGGCAGCCTGGGCCGTTCCACCTTGTCCTCCCTCCTTTTTGCTCTCAAGTCTTCCATGCAGTTAATTGATGACAATCTGTTTTCGCTGCCTCCTCTCGGAGCAAGCTGCACATCTTACCAGTTGTGCCAAAGAGCAGCACAGGAGCACGGCTGGAACCCCCGCCCGGCCCCATCACACCCGCCTCATTCCTTTCAGAACAAACAGGACGAGATGCTTTCCGTGTGCCTGTGTGCTCCGAGCCCGGTCACCCTGCCAGTCGCGGTAACGTCACCCACCTGTGGTCACCTGCACACAGCCACCAGCGGGAACAGCAGGGAAAACAAAACCAAAACCCAACAAGCAGAAACAGGTTCTTTGCTGTCCTGAGAAATCCGCTCCTGCTCCCCGTCCCTGTTCTGCAGAGCGGGTGACAGCTGCCGGACTCACCGCACAAGTTCATTCTCTACATGTCACAGGAAAAAACCTGTAGATGTGAAGACGAGCACGGTGCCGCCGGCAGCACGGGAGCTGCGGTCCCAGGGGAGCCGCAGTCCTGGGGGAGCCGCAGCCGCAGCCCGTGCAGCTGCGCGTGACAAAGTCCTTTCACCCGACACCGGGCAGCTGCTCCATGTGTCACAGAGGGAACACGCGACTGCCACGGGCTGAGCAAACACATCCCACCCTCCCTGTCTGGCCGCGGGCACGTCACAGAACGCCAGAACCTCTCCAGATCGCAGGGGGATCCTTCTGGGGAAGCTCAAAAGCCTCTCCCGTGCAAACTGCGCAGGTTTGCTCAATCCCGTCACCAAGCCGTGCCAGGTGCTGCCAGCAGCGCTGCTGCGGAGCCTCCGGAGCCCCTCGCGGCCGAACACGCAGCGACAGGAACGCGGCTGCTGCGCGTCACCCGCCCCCGGCCGTGCTGCGGCTCCCGAGGCACAGAAACCACAACGCGTCCTTCAGCGCCACTGCCCCGGCACCGGCCTCAGCTCCCGCCGTGGATGAGCCTGGACAAAGCCAAAGGCTTAACAAGTCCCAGCTCAAAGAGACCAAAGGCAACGGGAAGCGCCAGGGGCTGTTCAGCACTGAGGAGCCCCGGCCCCCTCTGCTGCTCTAGCGGGGCTCTCGCGAAAGCGCCGACCGTGACTGTGACCCTGCGGAGCGCGGCTGAGCCAGGACGGCACCAAACGCACCTTTTCGTGCCACTGGAGCAATATTGCACTGCTGTTCTCTGTTGGCTTTTCAAATCCTTTATAAATGTACTTCATTAGCAAGTCAATGCCGTTCCTGTCCAAGGAATTCACCGCTTGTTCTATTTCACTGCTTTTAAAAGACGTGAGGACCTTCAGCATCGTTCCCTGCGCCTGCTCCTGCGAGACACGGGGAGGGGAGCAACGTGAGAACCGGCCGAGCCCAACCGAGCCCGGGACTCGTGTTGGCAAAGTGCTCCGAGGAGCGCGGGGCGGGGTGCGCGGGGGAAGCGCTTTCGGGAGCGAACACACGGGGAAAACACGGCCCGTAACCGCAGCGCCGCTCCCGCAGCCCCCCCGGCCCCGCTGACCTTCCCCGCGGGGCTCCGGCCGCTCCCCGCCGCGCTCCGCAGCGCCGCCAGCAGCGCCCGCAGCGCGTCCCCTCTGCGGCCTCGGGTCAAGGACTCAACGGCTCCGCGGACGGCCCCGAACCCCGCGCTCGCAGCGACACCGGAGCAGCGCATCAGATCCCGACCGGCCGCGATCGCGGACACGGCGGCTCCGCGTAACCCGGTCCCTCCCGCTCCCGCTCCCGTCCCAAAGGATATTGCCTCAGCAGCGCCTCCACCTCGGGCCCCGCGTCGGGCTCGGCCGCCGCCGCCTCCTCGGGCTCCTCCACGAACCGGTTCTCGTCGTACTGGTCGATGTCGAGGCGGCGGAAGCGGGAGGAGAGCGTGCTGCGCGCCATGCCGCCGCCAGCGGAACCGGAACCGACACCGTGCGCTGGACACGGCCCCGCCCTCCCCGCAGTGGCCCCGCCCTCCCCGCCGCGGCCCCGCCCCTTCCCCTCGCGTCTCCGCCCCCTGCGCGGGGCGGCCCGGGGGCCGCCCCGCGCAGGGGGCGGAGACGCGAGGGGAAGGGGCGGGGCCCCAGGACGTCAATCACCCCGGTAAGGTTAGACTTCATTAAAAACACAAAATATCTGAAAAAATCAGAACAATTATTTTAATGTACAAATCCGATCGCTGTAGCAGGTTTTCGTGGGTTTTTTACCGGAATCCTCATAAAACAAAAAGGTTGGGGGGGGGACACACACTCGGCCCCTCTGGCCACTTTATTTCTGCACCTACAACCAGGGACGAGGCGCCAGCCGGGGGGGGGACAGGGACACAGCTCGGGGCTCCGCGCGCCCGGCGGGAACTTTGCTGCTGAAATTCCTTAAAACTTACCAAAAAAGCTGAATGTCACACCGGGACCGAGCTGCTCCCCGTGCGGCACCATCGGGACACGGAAAATGTCTCTAAACCCAGAGCTACGCAAGGACTACGGGCGGGGGTACAAATTACAGGGGCATAGTACAAATAACTCTGAAATCATTCTACGGTGGGGGGGGGAAAAAAGAAACTTGCTACAGACACCATAATACACAATAAATTTAGATAATTTAAAAATAAAAAAGGCAAGAGGCAGCATTTCAGCAGCAAAGTGCTCAATAAAAAGTATATTGTTGGGGGGGGCGGGGGCACAGCGGGGCTCAGAGGAAATACGGGGTGGTGGTTCGGGGGGGGATGACGCGCTCGGAGTCGGGGACCGCGCGGAACAGCTTTGGTTCTCTGGTATTTACGTCTTTGAAGACCATGATTGACGCGATGTTCCCGCAGCGGTAGCAGTAATTGGGAGCGGACCAGACCGTCACCAGCTTCTCGTCAAACATGAACTTATAGCCCTCGTGAACCAGCTGGTGCGCCCGGCAGATCAGCTTCAGGTTGTTGATGTGAACAAACTGCAAAGGGAAAAAAGGCCAAAAGGAACGCGTGGGTTTTCCACGAGCAGCTGCCGGTCACGGTGCCCGCCCCGGCACACGCGCCGACACACGAGCGGCTTTTACACCCCGCGCACTGAAAACAGCGTTGGGGTGTTGAGGAACACACAACAGCTGCGACACGTCAGTGCGTGTCACCCGAGCACTCTGCTCGCTGCGGCCCAAAGCAACAGTCAAGAATTGCTAAGGAAATGTTGGTTTTTTGTCTCCTACACCCTCTGAACAGCGTCCTGCACCAACCCCGGTGACCCCGCCGGCCGCACTGCGGCGAGATCACAGTTACAGCATCCGGCGGTTTGGATGCTCCAGCACCCCCCAGAGTCTTCACGCTGCGCGCGACAGCACCGTTACCTCGTTTGTGACCTTGGCGCCAAAGAGCCAGCCCGCGCCTCGCGGGCTGATCGCCCACGTGTCCACGTCCTCGGGGTCCGACCAAACCAGGTCGCAGAAGGCGCCTTTGTGAGGAATTTCCTGATTACGTTCGATGGTGCGAATCTGATCAAGTGTCTTGATGTCTGGGGAGAGGCCGCCGTGCACACAGAGAATCTGCTCGTCTATTAACTGCAGAAGAAAAGACACATGTACAAAATCCTCAATATTTTAATCCAGCCCAGTGTGACCCTTAAAGGTCACAAATCCCAGAATTCCCATTTGGACAATCTACGCGTGTTTTTGCGCCGTGGCGCTGACACTTACAGCTGCGATTGTGAGCATGTCGAACACTTTGGTGCAGTATCTCCACGCGTTCGCATTTCCGTATTTGGTTTGGCACTCATCTGCGAAGCAGAGAATTGTTTTATTTGTACCAGATCAGCAGGAATTCCGGCAGCAAGCTCAAAGCTGCAGCCGCGCGGGGCGGTGCCGAGGAAACGGCCCCTCGTGCCCCGCGGCTGCTGACGCTCCCACTGCTCCCTGGGCCGGCGGCCGCGAACCGACCCCGACGGAGCAGCCGGGGCTTCGACTGGCAAGTTTTATCCAGGAGGATGGAGGCAGAACGTGTGAACCCAGCAGGGTGAGCAGGAGACGTTCTGAGCGCCAGCGGGAGCCACAGGGCGTTGTTAAACCTTCAGCAGGCGTTTCACATGCGACTTGTGAACATTTGCACTCGCTCTTGTCGGCACGTTATCCAAAACAAAGTCCGTTACAGGCCACAGTCCTCGTGGCAGGTGTTACGTATTTTCCAGGATTTCCTCAGGTTTTATCAAAGCCTCACAAAACAAAAAAGAAGTTTCCAAGCAATTTTAAGTCCCTCAGTTTTTCAGGCAGTTGTTCTGCTGCTGGTTTGCTGCCAGCGGCGTTTGCCCAGACGCTCGCTGCTGACAGACGGGACTTCCACAGCAAACTCTGTGTGACACTGATTTTAGCGACACTGAAACTTAACGGGAATTACAGCAACATCATGACTCGTGTAGAACCTTTCACTACAAATACCAAAGCACATTCTGTGTAAACACACGTGCTGTCTCTAAAACTGAAAGTGGCACCAAAAACCAAACAGAAACCCCAGATGCTGGAGAAAAAGAACAGCAAGATCTGGGCCGACCCCCCGTTCAACTTCAGGACCACGAGGATCACGTCAACAAATGACAATGTTTGGGATTCCCTGAGCCCGCTGCCCGCCCGGCCCCAGGCAGCGCTGCCTCCAAAGCCGGTTTCCCGAGTGGAAGATGCCGTTTGCGACACATTAATCCCACTCAGATAAAGACTCACCATAAAATCCGTACACTTGTGTGATCTGCCGGCTCTCGTGGTTGCCTCGTAGCAGCGTGATGCGGTCAGGCCACTTGGCTTTCAGTGCGAGAAGGTAAGTGAAGGTCTCCAGGCTGTAATAACCTCTGTCTACAAAGTCACCCTGCAAGTCACAATGAGGTTCGCGAATGGAGAAACAGTCGAAGGGAAAAAAAACGCAAAGTGACAAATCCATTATTAATTCCTCACGGTGCACAGAGAGACCTGAGGCTGAAGGGAAGGTGGGGCCTGCGGGGACCACGAGAACTTGTTCTGCGGCCACTCGGATGATCAGGTTTGGCCACCACGCTCATCAGAGCTGCGCAACACGGCAGCGCGACCCGCCGGCCCCCGGCGGCGGCACCGGCACAGCAGGGACTGCGGCACCGGGACAGCTCTGTCCACGGCACCGGCACAGCAGGGACTGCGGCACCGGGACAGCTCTGTCCACGGCACCGGCACAGCAGGGACTGCGGCACCGGGACAGCTCTGTCCACGGCGGCGGCACAGCAGGGACTGCGGCACCGGGACAGCTCTGTCCACGGCACCGGCACAGCAGGGACTGCAGCACCGGGACAGCTCTGTCCACGGCACCGGCACAGCAGGGACTGCGGCACCGGGACAGCGCTACCCATGGCACTGGCACCGGCACAGCTCCTGCCGCCCGTGTCCCTTCACACCACCCAAGGGACACAACGGAGCCGCCGGCAGCCGAACCGCGGCCGCAGCCCCGCCGGCCGGGCCGGAGCTCAGCGAGCGCGCCGGGCTCAGCTCCCAGCCCGTTCCGGCCCGCGGCCCCGCACCCACCATGAAGATGTAGTTGGTGTCGGGGACCTGCCCGCCCGTCCGGAACAGCTCGCACAGGTCGTAGAACTGCGGGGAGAGAGACGCGTGAGGGCGGCGGGATGGCGCCGGGGCCGCGCGGCACCGGATCGGGCACCGGGCTCAGCAGCGGGCGCGGCCCGGGCGCCGCCGTTACCTGCCCGTGGATGTCCCCGCAGACGGTGACGGGCGTGGACACGGGCTGCACGTTGGACTCCTCCAGCAGCAGGTCGCACACGTAGTCGCAGAGGCGCTGCGGGAGGAGAGCGGGTGAGCGCGCGCCGCGCCGGGCCGGGTCCCCCCCCCGCCCGCGGCCGCACCTTCAGGTCGTTCTCGGGCAGGTACTTGCAGAGCCGCGCGATCTCCACGTACTTGTCCAGGTCCAGCGGCGCCATCTTGCGCGGCGGCTCGGGGCCGGAAGCGGGGCCCGAAGCGGGGCCCGTGACTTCCGGGGAGCGGCGCGGGCCGCCGACGCCAGCGGAAGCCCGGCGCACTTCCGGCGGGCGCGGGCCGGAAGGCGGCAGCCGCTTCCTGCCGGGCCGCGGTGCGGGGCCGCCGCCATGGGCCCGCGGGCGCTGCCGCTGCTGCAGGCCGGGCGCCGCCCGCGGCCGGGCCGCTGGTGAGCGGGGCGGGAGCGGCCCGGGCCGGGCCGCTGGTGAGCGGGGCGGGAGCGGCGGCCGGGCCGGGCCGCTGGTGAGCGGGGCGGGAGCGGCCCGGGCCGGGCCGCTGGTGAGCGGGGCGGGAGCGGCCCGGGCCGGGCCGCTGGTGAGCGGGGCGGGAGCGGCCCGGCCCGGCCCGCGCTCAGCGCTGCCCTCGCTCCCGCAGGTACCGGCTGGCGCCGCGCGGCGAGCGGCCCCGCGGGCGGGTGGGGCACGGCTGCGTCTTCCTGCCCGGCGGCCCCGGCCGCGTCCTCCTGCTGGGCGGCGCCGACCCCGCCGGCGCCTTCGCGGACGCGCACTTCGTGGAGCTGGGTGAGCGCCGGGCCGGGGGAGCGGGGCCGGGGCCGAGGGGCCGCCGCCGACCGCGCTGTCCCGCCCGCAGGCGCGCTGCGCTGGGCCCCGGCCGGCTGGGACGGGCTGCGGCCGCGCTACGAGCACGGCACCTTCCTGCCCGCCGCCTCCCCGCGCCTCTGGGTCTTCGGCGGCGCCCACCCGGCGGGGAACCGGAGCTGCGTGCAGGTGCTGGACCTCGGTGAGCGCCCGAAGAGCCGCGGGCCGGGAGGGCTGTGGGCAGAGCCGCCGCCGCGCTGCTGCGAGGTGGCCGTGGCTTGGGAGGGGAAGCAGAGCGTGTTTTCTGTTATTGTGCTGATTGATTTATTAATCAAATGTCTTAACTAGAAATAGGAACCTGGGAGAGTCCCGAGGTGAGCGGGGTGCAGCCCGCGCCCAGGACGTGTCACAGCTCCTCCGCAGCCATCGGGGACCGCCTGTTCGTGTTTGGAGGAGGAGATAAGGGAGCAGAGCCCGTTAAAGACCAGCAGCTTCACGTGTTTGACACAGGTACCTCTGCATGCGCAAAGGGCCGTTTGCTCAGGGGTGGAACCCGTCCTCTGCTGAACCCCAGGTTCGCATCTTGGGTTCGCTCCCAATGTGTGAACATTGGGTCCCTGCTTTGCTCTGAGTTGGAATGGATGGGTGGCTGTTCCTCGCTGTTGATGTGCATTGATCTTTATGTATTCGCTGGGAATTTGAGGCAGATTGGCGGCGTAAAGCTCTGGGATGAGGAGCGCTGTGCGGGATAGTAGTGGGGATAGCAGTGGTTTGTCGCGTTTCCCCATAGCTGGTTCCTTTCCACGGTGGCATCGTCCTGTGCTGCTCCTGTACTGTCAGCTGTCCCGTTGGTTCCTGCAGCCCTGTGTGCACCCAAAAGGGTTTGAATTAGTCCGTCCTAGAGGTGTCCAACCAGCACACAGCTCCGCCGCGGCGCTGGCCCGCGCGGCACCCGGCACGCGCTGCTCTGCCCCCTGGAGCCGCTTCCTCGGGAGCCTCAGGGGGCTCTGCGGAGCTCCCAGAGTTTTCCTCCTAACGCATCGCGCTCCCGTTTCCAGCCGCCCTGGCCTGGTCCCAGCCAGATACTCACGGCGATCCCCCCTCTCCTCGGCACGGACACGCGGTGGTTGCAGTTGGGACCAAACTCTTCATACATGGAGGTTTAGCTGGTGATGTTTTTTACAATGATCTGTTCTGCATCGATATAAGTAAGTACAGATATAGGTAAAGTAGAGCAATAGCTGTTGGGTGATGTGTTTTGATCTTGGGGACCCTATTACCATATTTGTTTAAAACAGCAAAACCCATGGGTTTTTTGTAGTGCCTAACCATAGATGTGTTCCTTTTCTCCAACAGATGACATGAGGTGGGTTAAGATACCGGCCACCGGTGACGTCCCGGGTGGACGGGCGTCCCACGCAGCAGCTGTGTTCAAAGACCACATGTACATTTTCGGTGGAATAGGCCCAGACGGGGCACTGGACACTACGTACAAGTACCACACAGGTAGGGAGGCCTCTCAGCTGCCTAACGGTAAACGCTGCTCTGTTGGAAAATGCTCCTGGGCTTCATCCCCCAGGTAGTGTCATTGCACTGGACTTACACCCCGATGTTGAACACTGGTCCGGTTTCTGCTGTCATTGTCCCAGTGGCTTCTCAAGCCTCTGAAGCTGCATTTTAGGACAGGAATTGTCTCTTTGCACTGCAGAGACGCAGCAGTGGACGCTGCTGCAGTTTGACGCCCCTCTGCCCGCCGGGAGGCTGGACCACGCCATGTGCATCATTCCCTGGCGGGTCAGCAAGAGCAGGGACGCGGGAGCTGTCACCCAGGAAGAGGGTGACGAAGCCAGCACCCTCCAGAGCCAGGGCGAGGAGGGACACGCTGGGGACACCGTCCTGCACCTGCTGTTTGTGTTTGGGGGGATGGACATGCGGGGGCAGATCTACCAGGACTGTGTGGTCAGCCTGGTGGAGTAGCAGAGCTGCAGCACCAGCCCCTGGTGGTGCTGGGGGACTCAGTCTGCTTCCCAATAAACAGATGCTTGTCCTCAAACAGGTGGCACTGTGCTCACACCGGGGGGCAGGGGCTTTCCAACTGCTGCACTTGTCTGGGCTGCTGTCCACCACAAGAAACTCCCGTAAACACATAGAATGGCAGAGCCAGAGTGTTGTCTGGAAACCAAGTTTTTTGGGGGGATGATTCAGGGTTTAACCATCACTATTTTGAAAATGAGTGAATGAAAACCAGAAAGAGGTTGTTCCCTACACCAGGGAAGTGGGAAGTGCCGAGTGGTTTTAAGGAGGTGTTGGGGCAGGCACCACAACAGCTCCTTCCATGCTCAGTGCAATTTCTTATCTAATCCTGAGGATCAGACAAGGATCATGGTCAAACAGAGACTGACTTCGAAGGAGGCTGTTTTATTAGAAAAAAAATAAAACACACAACATTTACTGGATGTAGACTGGTTTTCAGCCTTCAGAAAACAGGTCATTTGGCTCCTAAAGCTCCTAAAATAACTTTAATACTGCAGGAAGTTCTATTTGCAGTTAAGCTGGTCTCCTCTCCCCCCAGCCCTTGCATTGAAATTTGCATTAACAGCTGCCACAGCTCTGACTGCCCAGCAGCTGTACCCACGGCTGAGCTGAACCCCAGCGTTTGGGCACCATCCCCACCCACTTAGAACCGGCTGCTGCAACAAGGGAATAGAGAACACAAGCTGGAGCATAGTCCAGTGTAAGTAACAAATTTATTGTGGTCACCTCTGGTAGAAAAGTTCTACACCAAGCTCACATGACCGAGTTGTTAAATAGAACACGTCCACTGCCAGTACGTCTAAACCCTTTTTGCACTGACACCCCTGCTGCCCTGCCCTCCCCACACAGAGCAACTGCTAACGAAAAGCAGAATACAGCCACGTCGGGCTAGCGGTTCCAGCTCCACTCGCGAGTGAAGATTCAGAGTTACATTCCAAATTAAGAGTCCAATATTTTAAACAAGTGTTCCTGAGTCCAATATATACACACACCACATTCGGAGACACCAGTATCTACAACTCATCCTTCTCCGCTGCTTCCTCATCCCCCGGGGGAGGGCCCGCGCTGCCATAGAGCTTGCTGACAATCGGCTGAACAACTTCCTCCAGCTCCTTCTTTTTTGCTTTGAAGTCTTCAATGTCTGCATCCTGATGGCTCTCCAGCCACTCGATCTTTTCCTCTACCGCTTTCTCTATTGTTTCTTTGTCATCAGATGACAGCTTCCCACCCAGCTTCTCCTTGTCCCCGATCTGGTTCTTCAGGGAATAGGCATAGCTTTCCAGCTCGTTCCGGGCATCAATGCGCTCTTTAAGCTTCTTGTCTTCCTCCGCAAACTTCTCAGCATCATTAACCATCCTCTCGATCTCTTCCGGTGTCAGACGATTCTGATCGTTTGTAATCGTGATCTTGTTTTTGTTCCCGGTGCCCTTGTCCTCAGCTGTGACGCGGAGGATTCCGTTCACATCAATTTCAAAGGTGACTTCAATCTGGGGGACACCACGAGGGGCAGGAGGGATTCCAGTGAGGTCGAAGGTTCCCAGCAGATGATTATCCTTGGTGAGGGGACGCTCGCCTGGAAGGCACAATCAGATACAGACACAATCAGAGATGGTTTCTTTCTTTCCTAGCTGTGTTTGTGCTTTGTGAGCTACACCCTTTGTCAAGGTAAGGCTTTAATTCCAACCTGACTCCTGTCTAGACGTTCCTTCAGCATCATCTCTTAACTCTGAAGGGCTCTTCAGGATAGAGCCACAGAAAAAAAAAGACATTTAAAAAAAATTCTAGTAAGAGCTTTTGATGCAGGTCAAAAAACCTGATCAGAGCAGCTTCAGAGAGCTACTGCTGCCAAGCTCTTCTCCATCAGGAGATACCTGTAGCCATCTACAGATTCCAGGTGTTACACAGGCCACCACAGGTGACACTTACCTTCATAGACCTTGATCGTCACAGTTGGCTGGTTGTCAGAAGCTGTGGAGAAGATCTGAGACTTCTTCGTGGGAACAACAGTATTTCTTGGGATCAGTTTCGTCATGACACCCCCAACAGTCTCAATGCCCAGCGTCAGGGGACAGACATCCAGCAGCACCAAGTCACCTGTAAGAGCAAGGAAAGAGACCTCAGGCACAAAACACCCCAAGGACTGGAAAAGAAAGTTCTCCTGCCTTTGTCAGTAAGCAGTACCCGCTCCAGGCACCGCGCTCTCGAGGTGCCAGTGAAGGTGTCCTTACCTGTGTCCTGGTCCCCGGAGAGCACGCCAGCCTGGACAGCTGCACCGTAGGCTACGGCCTCGTCTGGGTTAATGCCACGAGAAGGCTCTTTCCCGTTGAAGAACTCTTTAACCAGTTGCTGTATTTTGGGGATGCGAGTAGAACCACCAACAAGGACAATCTCATCAATGTCAGACTTCTTGAGGTCAGAATCTTCCAGAACTTTCTGAACAGGCTTCATAGTGGAACGGAACAGGTCCTAGGAAGAAAAAAGAGGCCAGGACTGTAAGACTGTGTTGCCATGTGCCTGGTCTCCAAATTATGCAGCCTTAGGGTACAAAGGACAACCACAACAGAGGAGGAATATCGGCTGGCTTGTGACCAGCCTGGATGAGGCCTCAGCTGTCCTCAGTGCACACCGGCCAGCCTGGCAAGGAGCAGCTGCCGGCTCTTTAGTGCAGGTGGAAGTTATTTATACTCCACAGTGCAGTGTCACAGCACAAAATACTGCACTTGACACATCTCCAACCCAGAGCTGAGGCAATGTCATTTTACCTTTCTAAACTTACCATGTTCAGCTCCTCAAACTTGGCTCGGGTGAGCGTCTCTGAGAAGTCCTCTCCCTCAAAGAAGGATTCTATTTCAATTCTGGCCTGGTGCTGAGACGACAAGGCTCGCTTTGCTTTCTCCACTTCCCGCCTTAACTTCTGCACAGCTCTGTTATCCTTCCTGACGTCTTTTCCGGTTTTCTTTTTGTAGAGCTTGATGAAGTGTTCCATCACACGTTGGTCAAAGTCTTCTCCACCCAGGTGAGTGTCACCATTAGTAGCCACAACTTCAAAGACTCCATTGTCAATTGTGAGCAGGGAGACATCAAAAGTTCCACCACCCAAGTCGAACACGAGGATGTTCTTCTCACCCTCTCTCTTGTCCAGCCCATAGGCGATGGCAGCGGCCGTTCTGCGCAGGAACAGCCCCGTCAGACACCAGCACCACCCCCCGCCTCCCCTGCAGCACCACACGTTAAAGCTACTTACGGCTCATTAATGATTCTCATCACATTCAACCCAGCAATAGTACCGGCGTCTTTTGTAGCCTGGCGCTGAGCATCGTTGAAATAGGCTGGCACAGTGACCACAGCGTGGGTAACCTGCATCAGGAGTAAGAGATACCGTTTAGTCATACAAATTTTAAAAAGCTCATAGCTTGTAAATAACCACAGCAACGCTGGTAACAAGGAGCCCATTGTTCTTTAAAGAGAGGTGAAAACCCACCACCAGCAGCACTGATTTCAGGGTTGCAAGGCTAGTCCAGATTCAGCCCCCCATCTCTAGTTTTGTGAAGCTGCTGCTTTGAGTTCTCAGTAGTTCCGCACGGTAACTCACTTTCTTTCCCAAGTAAGCCTCTGCCGTCTCCTTCATCTTCGTCAGGACCATCGCAGAAATTTCTTCAGGAGCAAATGTTTTTGTCTGTCCACCTCCAACGTCAACTTGAATATGGGGCTTGGCTTTCTTTTCAACAACCTGAAAAAAACATACACTGTCTTATTTAACAATTCATAGAATTAATTATTCCCACCTGTCCAAGCGTTTCTTTCTCTCTGAAGACTCCGCAAACCTCTATATACCAAGATGTAACGCCAGCGAGCAGAAGGAGCGGTTGCCTGCGGGTGCAGGCACGCAGCAGCCCCCTGCCCTGCCCGGGCCGCTCAGGAGGCAGCGGGATGCGGTGGCGCTGCCAGAGGAGGAGGCAGCACCCGCAGCTCCTCTGCCGAGCCGACGCGCAGGACCCCCGCCCAGCGCCCGCCCGCGGGCCCACCTTGAACGGCAGGTACTTGATGTCCTGCTGCACCGAAGGGTCGTTCCAGGTGCGGCCGATGAGCCGCTTGGCATCGAACACGGTGTTCTCGGGGTTGGACGTCAGCTGGTTCTTGGCCGCGTCCCCGATCAAGCGCTCCCCCTCGGGCGTGAACGCCACGTAGGACGGCGTGATGCGGTTGCCCTGGTCGTTGGCGATGATTTCCACCCGGCCGTTCTTGAAAACGCCCACGCTGCGGGGCGGCGGGACCGTCAGGCGGCGCGGGGCCCGGCCCCCCCGGCCCCCCCAGCCCCCCCGCCCCCGGCCCGGCCGCCCCCCCGCCCCGCGGCCCAGCGCTCCCCGCCCCCACGCACCAGGAGTAGGTGGTGCCCAGGTCGATGCCCACCACCGTGCCCACGTCCTCCTTCTTCTCCTCCTCGTCCGCGCGCGCGGCGCCCAGCAGCAGCAGCGCCCACAGGAGGAGCCTCATCCCGCCCGCTCGTCCTGCCGAGAAGCCGCCGGTTACAAAATGGAGGCGCCACGTGCGCGCCCGGCAGCCGCGGCCCCCCCGCCGCCCCCGCCCCGCGGGCCGCCCCGGCCCCCCCGGGCCCGCACCGCCGCGCTCACCGTCACACCGGAGCCGCCGAGCCACAAACTGCCGCTGAGGGCACAGGCCGCGCCGCCCGCGCTTATATACCTTCCGTTACTCCTTCGTGGAGGATCGCCATTGGCTGCAGAGCCCTCGCTGGAGCCTTCCCATTGGCTGTCTCCTACTAAGCTGGCCTTCCTTGATTGGTCAGACTCAGGCGATCCCTCTGACATAAACGGCACGCCCCCTCCTGCCGTGCCATTGGTTCAGCTCACCGGCGACGCGGACCTATCAGCGGAGAAGCGTGAGCCAAGCGGAGGGAGCCCATTGGTTAGGGGGGAGCCCATTGGCTGGGGACGGCGCCATGGCGCGGCGAGGGCGGGGGGACGTTCTGGAAGTTTCCATGGTTACCGGCCCGGGTGCGCCCGGCCCGGCCCGGCGGCGCGACGCCCGCGCTCCCGGGGGCGCTGGGGGAGGCGGCGGCGGGGCCGTGCAGCGCCCCTCCAGCCGAGCAGGGCCCGGCCCGCGGGCCCCTGCAGCCCCGTGGGCTGGCCCCGGTGCCCCAGGCCGGCTGGAGAGCCAGCGGGGTCCCAGCAGGACACTGCACCCTCTGAGCTGGGATGTGTCGGCGCCGAGTCCCCGCGCCCTCGCTCGGGTGACTCCAGTTCCATCAGCCCCCGGCTGCTCGCTGGGGCCCAGGCAGGGAGGGCGCAGGCCCGGAGGCCCCTGGGTCCCCGCGGTGCGGTGGCAGCCCGGGCCGTGCCTGCCGCCGGGGGCTCGGCCGTGTCCCGTGCCCGCCCTGGGCTATCTGCTCACGTGCAAAATCGCGTTTGAGAGCAAAAAAAAAAACAACTACGCAAATCTGATTTAAAACCAAAGTTTTGGGTGATTTAAGAGTGATGTGAGATGAGAAATTAAAAGTTGCTCTTTCACCTTTAGACGGTATCAGCCCTGAAATCGAATCAAAATAATCTGGGGCAATTTTAGTATCTAACCAGCGGCTCCGAACAGCTGCTGCTGCGCCAGCGCCCTGCGGGCAGAGCGGCTGCTCGGGGCCGGCTGGGCCGCGGGGCGACTCCCAGAGCAGAGCCGGCACAACCCGCTGCTGCTCCGCGCACACGGGCCCGCCGCTCGCAGCCGCTCCCGGCCCTGCGGCGCGGGCTCCCCCCACATCCGCTCGCGGCCGTGGCTTCCCCTCGGCCCCGCGCTGACTCCAGCGCCCGCGACGGAACCGCCCGCGGGGGTTGGAGCTCCGCTCCCCGCCCCCGGCCCGGCCCCGGACTACAAGTCCCAGGAGCGCGGGGGCCGGTCCCCGGTCCCGCCCGCCGCCTGCGCAGAGCGCGCCGGGCCCGGGGCCGCAGCGGGAACCGGGGCGCTGGCCGGGTAAGAGCTGCCCCGTCCCCCCGCCCGCCCGGTGCCCGCCCGGCCCTCCCGCGCTGCTCGGAGGAGGCGGAGCGGGCCGGGCGGGGGGGGCCGGGCCGGGGCTGACAAACCCGTCCGGTGCTGGGGGGCGGGCGGGCGGGCGGCGGGAGCGCGGCCGGTGCGTTGTGTTATTTGTACTGAATTTCGGGCCGGGGGGTCGCCCGCAGCCGGGCGCGGGGTCTGCGGGGCCGGGCCAAGTTGGCCGTGCGGGTTCCCGGGGGTTCGCCCGCTCCCGCGCGGCCCCACCTGCCGTGTCAGCGCCCGGAGCCGCGCGGGGGCTGCGGAGGAGCCCGACCGGCGGCGCGGGGCGCGGGGCCCTCGGACGCGGTGCCGGGGGGACCGGGCGCTGCGAGCGGCCCTGAGCGGCCCCGCCGCCTCCTCCGTGGCGGTTGTGATGTGCAGGTTGAAAACTCGTAACTTGGCCAGGACCGTGACTTCCCTTTTTTGTTCGTAACAGACCCTTAATGCTGAAGAACTTGGTCGAGCAATTATCTGTCTCTTTTCTTGCAAAGTCACGATACGGTGCTCCGGAGGAACGGCCGCTCGGTAAAGGTCTGGCACCGTGTGGCACCACGCGCGGACAGACAGGACGGACAGACAGGACGGACAGACAGGACGCTGGCGCGTGGGCGACGCAGTGGGCTCGCACGCAGAGGCTGCAAATTGGAGTTGATGGAGGGGGGAATGGCACGGACAGCACGTGGAGTGCGAAATGCTGCGCTTCTGTAAAGCAGCACGGTGGTGCTTTTAGGAAACTGCTGCTGCTGCGGGGGGTCCCCCCAGATACATAAGGTGGTCCACGCGAGGGGTTTGGTGTGAGCTTGGTCAGGCCCTGGAGCAGATACTCTCTCCCTATAGCAGCTGCCCCTGGCGGTGGGTGCGGGTGGGATGGTTCGGGATGGGGAGGGAGCTGCTCTCCTGGGAGCGGGTTGGTTTTGTCACCTCGAGTGGCTGCAAGTTCCACGATTCTTCTGCCTAAAAGTTTGTGAGTACGACCCCTTACGTAAGGGGAACTCCTCTTTCTAGCATCACCAGCAACTGGAGTAGATCGTTAGCACAGCTATATGTTTTCGTTGATTTTATGCAACACAGTAATACCGTGACAGATAATTTAGCAGCCCACAGGTCCTGTGTGTTACTGATAAGCAGGAGAAACGAGGTGCTTCTCGCACGTGCATCTTGCTGGGCAGACGGTTCGCCCAGTGCTGGTTCAGAGCGGCCGCTGGGCACAAGCAGACTTGAGGTATGAGTTTCCTATTAACATTGATTAGGCAGTTGAACTGAAGCAAATCAAAATGCATTTTGCACGTTGTGCGCGTGTTTTGAGATGGCAGATGTTGTAACATGCGGGTTCAGCAGATGAGTCCTGGGTCACGGTGGACTGTCCTACTGAAGAATGGGAATTTTTTAAGCTCAGCTTTGGGAGATGGGCTGCTCGCTTGTGTAAGGAAATGAGGCTTGTTAGTTGTCCCTATGGGTATGGATGAAGAAAGAGGTACTTCACCTGGGGGGCATTAGCACGGGAGCTATTCAGGCTAGCTTAGGAGTTATTTTTGCAGTAAGACAGAGTGATTTCAGCTTTGCCTGGCTCTGCCCTGCCCACGCTGGATCTGCCCAAACTTGCTTTGGAAGTTGAGCCTTGCGTAGCGAGACTCGGGAGGAGAAAATAACCCTGAGCAGGAAATGCTGGAGGAGGAAGAAGAATCTGGTGTACGAGCAGTATTTACTATTTAATCTCTTTTCTGTCAACCAAATTGCAGAAATATTCAATGGAGATATCACTTGTTCCTGTGTGCCACGCTTGGTAAGGTGGAGTTTGGTATCTAAAGATTAAATGTAGTGTTTTCCAGGACTTTCAAACATGGGAAGCCACCTATAGCCTGTGTTCATCAAAGGCGGAGGTGGCCTTGGGTTCTGTGGCACTGATAGCAGCGCGGGACGGCTCGGATGCGGCCAGGTCACGCAGGATTTGCTGTTGATGTGGTGGAGCATCATGAAGTGAAATCATTTAGATCGTTGTGCCGAGCAGCTCTTACCGTGTCGCAGCTTTTAGTTGGTTACCGAGCAGTCTTGAAATAACCGACAAAAAACTGAAATGTTTTTGTATCAAAATGAAATTGCCAGAATTGAAAAATAATGTGTAGATAGCAGGAGTGATTTAACATCTGCTATTTTTTCAGCCACAGCAGACTGTTAGAAGGCAGTTTAGGAGATTTAGATACTTTATACAACTACAGCCGTCTGCTATTTCAGGTATGGTGCATGGCAGCCATAAATCAGGTAACTGGATAATTATGGGCAGCTTTTCATTTATGAGAAACCGATAATCTGACCAGCAGCTTTCTGGCGCTGGTGCCCGCGCAGCTGCCGCCGCTGGCTGGGCTGCGGTGCTGCCGCTGCGGCGCATTACCGAACCCGGAACCGCGGCCGGAGCTCCTGCCGCGGCGCGTTACCGAACCCGGAACCGCGGCCGGAGCTCCTGCCGCGGCGCGTTACCGAACCCGGAACCGCGGCCGGAGCTCCTGCCGCGGCGCGTTACCGAACCCGGAACCGCGGCCGGAGCTCCTGCCGCGGCGCGTTACCGAACCCGGAACCGTGGCCGGAGCTCCTGCCGCGGCGCGTTACTGAACCCGTAACCGCGGCCGGAGCTCCTGCCGCGGCGCGTTACCGAACCCGGAACCGCGGCCGGAGCTCCTGCCGCGGCGCGTTACCGAACCCGGAACCGCGGCCGGAGCTCCTGCCGCGGCGCGTTACTGAACCCGTAACCGCGGCCGGAGCTCCCGCCGCGGCGCCGTGGCCTGGGAAGGTCCGAGAAGGCAACTCTTGTCTTTTCCTACTGGCTGTGAAGGCCGGAGGGTTTCGGAGGGGAGCAGCGTGTGTCATGTAGGTGTGTTACTGACACAAGGGTTTTTCTTTCAAGACAGGCTGTGTTACTAATACCAGTGTCTGAAGGGAGTAATAACGTGTGTGTCTTGCTCAACGAGTTTTTTTGGGTTTCCTGGGCTGTGTCGCAAGCTCTCCCGGCGCCGTGAGGAGCCTGCTCGGTACCTGCTCTGGGCTCCGTGCTCTCCCGTGTCGCTGGAGCCCGCGGGGAGGACGGGGCTGTTTGCGCTGTACTCGCTGCACTCGTGTGGCTTCAGAAAATCCTTTTGTAAAAACCAGTAAACGGGAGCATTGCTCTTCAAAGAGCTGAATTTCAGTAGCAAGCACTACCAATCGAATTAGTGTAATTTTCATGGAGGGTTATAAAGACAGGGAGGCTCCTGATCCATTTTTTTGTCCATAGGGTAAAACCTCTTGACATCCTGTGGACTGACAGGAAAACCCTGTGGATTTTCATAGTTCTGGACAAAGCGGTGCTACCTATTGACCGGCTGCAGTTGGTTCCAAATCAGTTCTCTTGATTTCATGATTTATGCTGTTCTACAGTAGCGACAGTTAAGATAGACACGGGAATAGCGGCCGGTTGACAGGGCACGAGCAAGTAGTCATGGGATCGGTATATTTAGAGGTGCAGGTGCCATGGTCGTCCTTCAGAGCCTTGTCTGGTGTGGGGCCTGAGCTTTACAGCGGTCATTAGTTTAAAAAATGCGCAGCAACGCGCAGCGTCTCCGGTTCGCTCGGTGCGTCGGTGCCTGTAGTGGCTGCGATGCTCTGTCGTGGGGAGGTGCACCGATCATTGGGGTGTTAGGCAGTAACTTCACTTTCTGAGTATGTGCAAGGCCCATATTGTCTTTTTCGAGTGGTGTCACAAGTGGTGCAACGTTGGTTTGCAGTAGTCTGACCTTTCCTAGTTTTGTTGCTCTTTTTATTTGCTGGGCAGGTGGACACATACATCAGGACCCTGGACTGTGTGGGACTCTTGTCTGCTTTCTGAGTATTAACTGATAGATATATATATATTTTTAAATTGTCTGTAGCTCCGGAAAAGGTTACCAGCAATTTCACTGCTATTTGATAAGCATAACTCAGCACAGAAAGTGTGTTGTTTCCAAGCCGCCTGTGTTGCTGGCTGGGCTGGTGGCGTTTGCTCCCACCTGCGGGCTGGGGAGAAAAAGGTGATTGTAGAGGCCGAAGGCTCCAGGTGCTCAGTGCATCCCCGGGGCTGGAGACGGCTGCTGTGGGAAAAACAGGGACAGCGAGTGAAACAGGGAGAGGGAATGTTATTTGTAAGTGTTTGAGACACCTCAGAAGCCATTTAATCAGCTTGTCTACTGTTAAATGTGTTTATAATGAGTGACCCAAAAATAGAAAGTTGTTTTGAAATTTGGCAAGGCGAAGGCGCAGGAACGCGGGCTGAGTCAACGGCTGTTTGTGGCGGCTCCCCGTGCGCTCCCTGCTGCCCCGTGCACTCCCTGTGTGCTCCCCGTGGGCTCCCCGCTGCCCCGTGTGCTCCCTGTGTGCTCCCCATGGGCTCCCCATGGGCTCCCCGCTGCCCCGTGCGCTCCCTGTGTGCTCCCCATGGGCTCCCCACTGCCCCGTGTGCTCCCCGTGCGCTCCCCATGGGCTCCCCGCTGCCCCGTGTGCTCCCCGTGGGCTCCCCATGGGCTCCCCGCTGCCCCGTGTGCTCCCTGTGTGCTCCCCATGCGCTCCCCGCTGCCCCGGGTGCTCCCCCAGTGCTCCCCGCTGCCCCGGCGCTCGCTCACCGGCAGAACCGCTTGCACCGACGGGCCGGGAAAGCGGAGCCGGTGCGTGGACACCTTAGAATGGAGAATGTCGGGTGGCGGTGCCGAGGTTTGGGAAGCCGAGAGCAGCCCTGCCGTGCAGCCCCCGCGGAGCCTCCGGGGGGACAGCGGCTGGTTCTGCAGGTCTCCGGTGCGTATGTTTCTATGGGTGCAACTGCTTGTTCCCACTGGTATCAATAGCTCACAGCCGGATAACGAGTTGCTGCGGGGTTTGCAGGCCGTATCAAGTTTAACGCTATGGGATTTTCTGTGAGCCCTAAAATTCTAGGACTAGAAATAAATTTGTTGCAAGAAGTTGTTATTTGTCTCTCAAAGAGCTTTGGCAGCAACGTCAGTGTTTCTTTTTCTAATAATTTCTCTGAGGCTGTCCTAGTTAAAAACATGTGCATTATTGCATCCCTGAAGTTCCTTCCTTAATCTCCTCTTCGGATGCGTGAGCTGCAGCCGCTGCTTTGGGTTGCAGGGTGTTCGGTTTGGGTTTTTTGAGGGTTGTGTTTGTGCGGGTTGGTTTGGTTGGGTTTTTCTGAGGGCTTTATGTCCACGATTGTCTGTATTTGCTAGGAATGGACTCCGAACCATCAGGCGGGATAAGATTGCAATGTTTTCTGCATAAAGGCTTGTGATAGCGTTTCTTTTTGTCACTGCTGGGGTTTTGGTTGTGAGGTTGAAACTAAAGATGGGGGAACTTCGTGGCGCGCAGGGAGCAGCGATGGCTGTCGGTGCGCCTGGCGATCGGCCTTTCTCCGCATGGAAAGACCCAGCAAATGTAAAACCTGTGCCTAATTAGGGAGCTAATCTGTGTTCTTCAGAGGGATGATCTCCTGGCAGGCTGGGCAGTGAGCCGCAGGTCTGGGAGTCACCGGGGCGCGGGGCCGGTGCCCGGGACGGGGTCCGTAGCCTCAGGCGTGGCGGAGCCGGCGTGCGAGCGAAGCTCCTGGCCCGCGGGGCGGCGGTTCCCGCAGCTGCGGCGCTGGGGCTCATCGCCGGGTCCTGCTCCGCTCCGGCGGGTCCGTCACCACGCTGACAGGGCACCGCGACAGGCCGGAGCTGGATCAGCCCTCTTTTCTTCCCAAATTAGCTGGTGTGGCTGTGAGCTCTGGTGGGGAAGACGACACAGAGCAGTTAATCATTAATTCCATGGAAACATAATCTGATCTGCACGATTCTACCCCTTCCCTTGGCAGCATTAATGCAGTTGATGTTTTTTCTTCCACAGACTTAATTTTTAGATGGATTAGCTCCTTGAACATGTTTTGAATGGTGTGGTACTCTGTTTATTTGACTGGTAATTAAGATGTTGTCTAATTATGAAGTCAGAGCTAATGTTACATTGAGACGTAACAGTGGTTTGTGTAGATTTTTGTCCCCGGTGTGCTATGAAATCCTATGGTTGTTGCAGTTTTGCTCTCTTTAAAACAACATTTTTGGATCGTGGCCCAAAGAAATATCCTTCTGAATTAAAATATTTGAGGAATTTTTTCTGAATGAATTCTACTGTTGAGTGAAGTCTCCAGACTTCCACACTCCGCCTCATCTCAGGATTGATACTTGATTTTATTTTTAATTTTAATTCGTAATATTATTATTATTGAATATTTTATTAGCAGGAAAGGCCAATGCTGGGAGGTTTGTAGCGCCGTGCTACCACTATTTCAGTTCATGAGTCGAAAACATCATTTGCCACTGTGCAAGTGTCCTGATGTGCTGATGTAACAAGGGGTTAACGAGACCGGCAATTAGGAAACTTGCATTAGGAAGGACTGATAAGTCGTTAGGTGGTGGGTTCTGGATTTAGAGAACATCCTAATGTGCCAAGATGGACGAGGCACCGCGGTATCTCCTGCCAAGTGTCTGTGTGACCTGCTCCTCGCCCCTTGGGGCAGACAGACCTGGTTCATCTTCGTTCTTTGTTGCAGTGGACGCTGTGGGACCCGCTCGCTGCCCAAGATGGTGAAGCTGGACATCCACACGCTGGCCCATCACCTCAAGCAGGAGCGCCTCTACGTCAACTCAGAAAAGCAACTGATTCAGAGGCTCAATGCAGACGTCCTGAAGACAGCAGAGAAGCTGTACCGCACAGCGTGGATCTCCAAGCAGCAGAGGATTAACTTGGACAGACTGATCATTACAAGGTGACTTGGTGGGGGTGGTCCTGGGGAGAACAAGCTCCCAAACTTTGTGAATTGCAGCAGATCCATCAGATTTTTCACACTTAGTATCTGGAGTCCCTTGCTGTACTAATCATAAAAATAGTCAGGTTTTAAAAGGAATCTCTGCTTGGGAATCTGACGCGCCTGAAACTTCCTTGTTGGCTGTTGAAGCTGCCTCTTTGTAACATCTCATTTGGTTTTCTTCTGTTCATAGTTTATGGGAACGAACTCTCCTTATTCCTGAATTCGTAAATCATTTGTGTTGGCTGTATGGAAGGACTGTTGTCCTTGGTGGTAGTCTTGTAAGAGATTGACCACGTAGCGTCTTTTATGAAGAATTACTTAAACTGTTTCAATGTTTTTCTTTAAAGTGCCGAAGCTTCTCCTGCCGAGTGTTGCCAGCATGCTAAAGTCTTGGAGGACACGCAGTTCGTGGACGGATATAAGCAGTTGGGATTTCAGGAGACGGCTTATGGAGAATTCCTGAACAGGTTGAGAGAGAACCCAAGGCTCATTGCGTCCTGTCTGGTCGCCGGAGAGAAGCTCAACCAGGACAACACTCAGAGCGTCATTCACACGGTCTTCACCTCCATTTACGGCAACTGCATCATGCAGGAGGATGAGAGCTACCTGCTGCAGGTGCTCCGGTACCTGATCGAGTTTGAGCTCAAGGAGAGCGACAACCCGCGGCGCCTGCTCAGACGAGGCACCTGTGCCTTCAGCATCTTATTCAAACTTTTCTCTGAAGGGCTCTTCTCTGCAAAGCTTTTTCTTACTGCGACTTTGCATGAGCCGATCATGCAGCTCCTGGTTGAAGATGAAGACCACCTGGAAACCGATCCAAACAAGTTAATTGAGAGATTCTCTCCGGTTCAGCAGGAAAAGTTGTTTGGAGAGAAGGGCACAGAGAAGTTCAGGCAGAGAGTGCAGGAGATGGTTGACTCCAATGAGGCCAAGCTGGTGACCTTGGTGAACAAGTTCATTGGGTATCTCAAACAAAACACGTACTGTTTCCCGCACAGCTTGCGCTGGATCGTGTCTCAGATGTACAAAACGCTCTCGTGTGTGGACAGGCTGGAGGTCGGGGAGGTCAGAGCCATGTGCACGGATCTTCTCCTCGCCTGTTTCATCTGCCCCGCCATCGTGAACCCAGAGCAGTACGGGATCATTTCTGATGCTCCTATAAATGAAGTGGCAAGATTTAACCTGATGCAGGTATGAGTCATTTTAAAGTAGTCTTTAAAAAATGAAAAGTATGAGATATGTTCTTGGCCTTTTTTTTCTACTACTTTACTACAGTAAAGTTACTTTCTCTCCTACCTATAAGACAAATGCTAACAAAATACTTGTGTTATCGTGGCTGAAAAGGCATGCTCTGAAGTTTATCTGTTTGCTGAAGATATCAGCTTAAAACAATTATTACATGTATTTCTTTATCTCTTAGAAGAGTTGCAAATGTACTTTATAAAAAGAAATTATAAGAAATGGAACTAAAGCGTAGAAGTGGCAATAAGTAGAATTCTGGAATGTGTGTAAACTGATGTTATGCTGTTCTTGCTAATGTTAAGTATTATGCCAGGTGTTGCACGAATAATGCAGCATTGTGCTGCACACACCTTGTTTGGCAGCCGCGGCGGCGCTGCGGGGGCAGTGACCCGCTGCTGGGGGACCCTGCGCTGCTCCCCAGCCCTCCTGGCGCATTTTTGTCTCTGTGTATTCTGGGGCAGTTTGGTGCCAGCGTGCAGAGGTGTAGTCTGAGGGTATTAAGCAACACTGTTTGACTGAGGATACTCTCCACACAAGCAGCAAAACCTGCTTTTTAACGCCGTCCGTGAGCGGGACGGTGCGCGATTCCCACCGTGGCACGTCCTGGTGGGTTTTGTGGCCGGGCCCTTGCCGGCGTTTCTCTGTGACCCATTCACCATCCTGCCCTGTGTCGCTGCCCCTGTGTTGCAGCAGAACCTGCCGCTGGTGACTGAAATGGAGAGCTGGTTTGCCGTTGGGGTTAGTGGGGACAGATGCTCTGAAACAAGGGTTACCCCTCCTGCTCTTTTTTCCTTCCTCCAAAATATTCTTAGTAAAATCCATGCAGCCTTTTAACGTCTGCAGGTTTAGCATGACCTAGATTCAACTCTCAGTTCTGACGTGTTGTAAAACAAAACGTGCTTTGTTCCTGGGGAAGTGCGGATGCTCAGAGCACACTGTGTGTGCAGATTTTCTTGTTTAATGCGGCAACTGTTGTTTTCTAAAGCTTCTTGCACTTTTTATGCCCCGAAAGCAAGTGCAAGACTGTCCACTCAACCAGAAGCATTTCTTGGAGTGTTAAATGAAGATAAATCTAGAATGAAGGAGGTGACTTAGCTGATTGTGGAGCTGGGTCCGGCAGGGTGTTGTTTTGGAGTGCTCGCTCCTCAGGCTCCTGTTCCTCAGGTGGGGAGGCTGCTGCAGCAGCTGGCCATGACGGGCGCCGAGGAGGGCGATCCGCGCACCAAGAGCAGCCTGGCCAAGTTCGACAAGGTAAGAGCGCGGCTGGAACAGCAACGCTCGGGTGCCTCTCGCCTTCTGCAGCCTCTGTTTGCAGACACTGCGGGGGACTCACCGACCCGTGAGTCACAGGGACCGAGAGGCAGATCAGATCCTGCACGGAGCTGGGAACAAAGTTCTGGGTCCTAGAGTTAAGGGTCAGGGATTCTCACTTTTACTGTGATGTGATACTTCTTAAAACAAAACACAAGAAATAAAAGCAAGTTACCTTTTGAACATAAATGCTGAATTACTGCCTGTGGTTGTTCTGCGGAACCTGATGAAAACACTTTGATCCAAAGACAACTTCTATATGAAATCTGGTTTAAGACCAAGTAATTTGTTAGTACAAGAACATTCTGGTCCTTTTTTGTGTTGTTTTGCTTTTTTAAATTCAGTTTTCTCTTTGTTAGTGTGAATCGTCCATAGCAACACTGAAATTAGGTTCCTCAGAGGAACTGTGACACTTGTGATCTTTGATGTATTATCATCTGTTTAAGAAGCTGTTGATTTGCTTGTGTAACTTTCAGGTTTTTGCGAATTATGATTGTTACACGTTCATCATACAAAGTTTTGGATTCATTAAAAAAGTACCATTCAATCAGATTAGAAAGTGATGTTGTGTGTTGCTTCCTTGTTTCACTTTCCGTCTGCGCTCAGCAGGTGCTTCGGGAAGGGGCCGTTTAATTGGCATAACAGTCTAATTTTTTAAAAAATTGTAAGAAGGCACTTAAGTAACACTTTTGAATGCAAAAGAGGAATGAAGGAAATGCTGAAAGTAACAGCATGCTTTCCTTGCTTGCTCTTCAGTGATTTTAATGATATGTGACATTTTATCTCAAGATTTGAAAAGTAGGAAGCAGAGCTTGTATCACAGTGTAAACTCAACTGGTGTCATAAGTGCTGTTCTTTCCAGCGAACGGTGTCCATGTAAAGCCCTTTTTCTCTGTGCAGAGCTGCGTGGCTGCGTTCCTGGATGTGGTTATCGACGGCCGGGCGGTTGAAACTCCCCCCATGTCTCCCGTGAACCCGCTGGAGGGGCTGAGCCGGACCGTGGTGTACGTGACGCACAGCCAGCTCACGGCCCTGGTAACGGCTCCGCTCCTTCACTACAGCTGCACGATTGGCCGCGTGTTTACAGGCGGGATGAGCAGCGCTGGTAGTTTGTGCTGCAGGTCTTACCTGTGCTCATTCTACATTTTCAGGTTGGCTTTATGCGGAATGTGATGTCAAGTGATCAACTTAAGGAAGATCGGATGGCTTTGGAAAACTTGCTGGCAAACCTACCCCAGAACAAACCAGGGAAAAGCAGCAGCCTGGAAATGACTCCGTATAATACCCCACAGCTTTCTCCTGCAACTACTCCGGCTAACAAGAAAAATCGATTACCAATAGGTAAGGAGGGCAAGCAGACTTCTTATACCTGGATACATTTTCTGTGCCATTTTCCGGTCATGTCTTGGGGTTACATTTTGACTACAGCTTCGGTTCCTGTGTTTTCTGTGTCGATGGTGAGGAATCCCCTGTGCATGAGGGGCAGCGGGTGCCGTGCTGTGCGGCGCGTGGTGAGCTGCTCCGCTCCGGCTGAACCAAGAGCGGTGCCGGTGGTCGCGCCGGCGCCGTGGGGACGAGGGGCGGGTGAAGAGAGGACGCAGGTCCGGGAGGGAAGGGAAGGTCGCTTGGGAAAGCGGGAAGACCGAAGCGATGACGCTTAATTAGTGGGATAGAATAACTATTGAATGTTTGTCTCAGAAGAGAGCAAATGTGGAGGAGGATGAAAAAGCAAGAGCAGAACTTCCAGAGTATGTGCTGAGAACAGAAGCTTTCTTCTTTCTCCATTACTTGCCCAGCCTAATTCTAATTGTTAGTGTATTGTAATGCAATTTTATGTTTGGGTTTTTGTTCTCTTTTTGATTATGATTTCTGAGTTTAAACTTTTCTGTTTCAATGATATTTTCCGTTAAACTGGGCAGCGTGGTGCTCTTCAGTGTATGTTTACATGAGTACGACCACATGGGATATTTCTGTTTGTTTGGGAGATTTGGTGTTAGTGTGTAACAGGGTGAAAACATTTCAAGCATGGTAAGTAGCAAACAAAGCCCACAAACCCAACCCCAAATACATCTATCCCATGTTTTTTTTAACTCCTGAATGGTTCTGGTCTTGTGCCTGTAAAGCAGTGGCACAACAGCATTTATTTTATGGTATAAAATAGTTTTTGCTCAAAGTTTTGATTTCTTTTGTTTCATTTTAATGCTTTCGAAATCCAGGACAGCAGTTGGCAGCCATTACTGCCTGGGACACTTCTGCTGCCAATCTTTCAGCTCATATAACTCTAGTAACCCCGTTTGGTGGGTAATGCCCTCTTTCCGTTCTCTGTGCCGTTTTCCATCGAGCATGTGACGTTAGCGTAGCTTTGCTTTGCTTTGCTTTGCCCGCCGGTTGCTTTTCCAGATTTCTTCATTGATCTCTATATGAAACTCGTTTTGTATGTCTGTGTCATTTTATAAACACGTCGTGTGCATTTGTGTGATAATCAAACCTTGGTATGACTTGTGCACACCTGCCTTGGTGTCCCTGGGTCAAACACGGACACAACTGGTGTTGTGCTGCCGTGCTCAGGAACCGTCGCTCCGTGGGGTGTTTTTCCTTCCGCGGTGCCAAACTAGTAGAGAGTCAAAAAACAAGCAGAGCGGAGCACCTGGTGTTGAAATTGTGTGTCTGGGTCTGAGACAGCTGTTGGAGTAAGATTTCCCTGCTTTTTAGGAGAAAAAATCTCCCAAATAAGTTAATGAAAGTTATAAACCACAGGAAGTTAGACCTCTGGTGGTGGTGGTGGTGACAATCTTCGTTTCCCTAGTTAATTCATTAAGGGTCTTTCTGTGAATTGAATACCCTGAATTTGCGTAGGTGAACAGGACACAGTTTCTCTAAACTTTTATTTTGAAAGTCTGCTCTTTTTTATTTAGAAAGGTTGTTTTTTCATGGTTCAGCACTCCAATTTAAACACCACTTCCATCTCTCAAAGTCTGACTTTTCATTTTCTAAGTTTATTTAGTATGCGTATTATTAATTCAAAGCACTGGTGTTCTGTATTTCAGTTGTATTGTCTCTTTTTTCCTCCTTAAGCAGAGAAAAACTTTCTGACGTTGGTGTTTTGAAATATTTCCTCAGCAACACGTAGCAGAAGCAGATCGAACATGCAGCTGGAGCAGCACGGGGACCACGAGGGCTCCTCGCAGGAGCCGGTCGCGGCGGCGCAGGCGGAGGAGGTGCTGGTGATCTCCCTGGGGACGGCTCCGCAGGTCACGCCCGGCATGATGTCCGAGAACGAGGTACGCGGGAACGCTTTGGGAAGCGCAGCCTCTGCGTTCGCTGAGGGCAGAACAGTTAAACTGTGCCACCGAGTTCGGGTAATAAATCCAGAGTGGGAATTTAAATCCTTACTTTATTCAATTTGCGGGTTGTACCTTTCAAATATCCCTTTGATTGTTGTTTTTTTTCCCCTTACTCGGTATACCTGCAAGGTGTGAGAAGCGATGTATTATATTAATACAGGACAAATGAGCCTGCTGGGTTTCTGCAGAGGCTTTGTCACCTTGGTGCTTCAGAGCAAACCTGGGCTGTTGTCACTGAGTCTGAAGAAGCTGAATTTTAGCGTTGCAGCCGTGCCTGGTAGTCGGGTTTATCTCCTTTTGCAGCCTCGTTACAATCAGCTCGCATGTTCTATTAGTCTGCTGGGTGATGATGTGATGTGGGGAGGAGCTGGCGGCTCCCTCATAATCAGGACTTGCCTCGTGTTCCCATCTTGGGTCCCTACATTCTCTCCAAGCTCTGACTTGGGAGATAATTGGCTTTTTTCAAATGGAATGTTAGAAATCTGATTGCGCCGTTAACATCTAGGGGAAAAAATGCAAAAAATGAGCACAGTGTTTTGTTCACTGTTTAATTATCTGAAGAATAGATGGGTCTAAGTGAGTCCTGTTTCTTTCCCCCACTCTCCAGGTCTTAAATATGCAGCTTGCAGATGGTGGGCAAGGAGATGTCCCCGTTGATGAAAACAAGCTCCATGGTAAACCTGATAAAACCTTGCGCTTTTCCCTCTGCAGTGATAATCTGGAAGGAATATCTGAAGGTGAAGGGCTACTTCAGTCTTTAAGAAGTTTTGTCCTTTTGTTTTTCCATAAGTGTAAGGGCACGTGTGTCACATGCAGCCGGTCAGCCTGTCCTCTGCCGTTCGGGAGGCTGTGCTGTGTCACCCTGAGAGCCATGCAGAGAAAGAGCCTGCAGCTGCATTTTGACCTGCAAAGGCCTCACTGAGTCTGAGGATTAGGAAGAAAAGCCTAAGTGTATTTAGAAAGAGAAAACGGGGGTTTATTTTCTTTTGAAACTTAAATGCAGTACTAATTATTAAGATAATCTAACTTAGCTCTAAACTTACGCTTCTCAGGCTTACTTTTCATCATGTTTTAACAAGCTATTACATATCTCAGAATACATTCTGGACTCTTTATAGGAACCTCAGACAGATGCAAGCTGAGGTTTATTTGCGGTATTGAAGAGGTTTGTACAGATGACTCAGGCTCAGCCTGCGTTATTTAGTGTAATTCCATAATTCAGTTTTCGCGCTCTCTCTTCACAATCAGAAAACAAATTCCTGGACAAGTAAACAAATGAATGGCAAAGACTTTATTGACTTTTTGTCACAGTTAAATATGGTAATGGTGAGATTCAGCCGTTTCTGCTTATGTATTTGTAGGTTATTTTAATTCGCATGACACTGTAAATGTGGGAAGTACAAATCACAGGGCGGGTTAAGTATCTGTAGAATAGGGATCTAGAGTAGAGCAAGTGTACGTTTAGTTCATCAGTTCAGCATTTTACACTGGAACTGCTGGTTCATTTATTTTCATTTTTCTAGTTAATTGTGTATATATACAGCTAATGCTGTATGTTTAGGAGCTGTCACCCAGATTAGCTTTACAGTGCAGCCTGTTTCTGCAGGTCCTTCGAATCGCTCCAACTCGGTGTCGTCGCTGGACCTGGAGGGGGAGTCGGTGTCGGAGCTGGGCGCGGGCCCCTCGGGCAGCAATGGCGTGGAGGCCCTGCAGCTGCTGGAGCACGAGCAAGGCAGGTGCCCGGCCTGGAGCGGCCTGGAGCGGCCGGGCAGCCCCGCGGGGCTCCTGCTCGGTGCATGGTGCTCACAGGTTGTCCAGAGTGGTGTCTCCAGCCTCGGAGATGCTCAAAACATGACTGGACATAACCGTGAGCAACCTGCGGTAATTGACCCTGCTTTGAGCGGGGGTTTGGACTTGGATGATCTCCGGAGGCCTCAGCTTTTCTGGGATAAGTTCTTTGTACAGAAATTGCATCAGTTTCTTGATAGTGCACTGAATTTTATTCATTTTGTCTGACAATTTGGTCAATATGTCACCGTGTGTAGTTCAAGATTTTTCTTCTTATGTCTCAAATGTGCTTAAAAGCTATTTTTGGGCAGCATCTCTTGAATAGTATAATAGTGCTTACAGGCCTTACTTTACAGCACTGTTTTTACCTGACAGAATTAGAGGGTTGTTTTGTTTGGATTCTTCTTCCTGTTTTCAAGCAGAAGTGATTGGAAAAGCCCTTAAAAAAAACTGAGAGCTTTTTATTTTTCCATAGCCACGACTCAGGATAATCTTGATGACAAGCTCCGTAAGTTTGAAATCCGTGATATGATGGGATTGACTGATGACAGAGACATCTCGGAAACCGTGAGCGAAACTTGGAGTACGGATGTATTGGGAAGTGACTTTGATCCAAATATTGATGAAGATCGCTTGCAAGAAATAGCAGGTAACTGGCTGGTACACCTGGTATGTTCAGATGCTTCATGCTTGCTCTGAAATAGCGAGGCTGGAGAGCCTTCCTCCTCTCTTTCTAAATAGGTGTGTTTGCATTGATTAAACTGAAGCTTTTCTGTAGGAGGATTCTGTGTGCATGACCTGTGTTGTATTTTGTTGTTCATTTCTACCTTTTCAACGTTGTCTTTCATGACCGGTTCAGTAAGGACACTTGAAAGGTGTTGTTGTTGTTCTCTGTTGTTAGAGCTGTTTCAGGAGGCCTGTATCTAGCGTTGTGCTTCGGCTTTACTTTTGCAGGTGCGGCTGCAGAGAACATGCTAGGCAGCTTGCTGTGTTTACCAGGTTCAGGATCCGTGTTGCTTGATCCCTGCACAGGTTCAACCATATCAGAAACCACAAGCGAGGCCTGGAGTGTGGAAGTATTGCCAAGCGACTCAGGTCAGAACCGCGCAGGTTTTGCTTATTTCTTTAGCATGAATCAAGACTCTTCCAGGGGCGTGTAATGCCAAGCAACAGCCTCTTTCTCTCCTTCAAGAAATTGCTGTCTTAGGGTTAAGTTAGCATTTGTGAATGCTTCCAGTGTGAACAGGGCAGGCTGTTCCTGGGCAGAGAGAGGTGGAAAGCATTGTGAGAGAGTTACTGTTACTTAGAAATCACAGCTTACCTTGGTTAATGGAGACTTGATTCTATACTGTTGTCCCTAAGCAATACAATCCTTAAACCAGTAACAACGTCCTGGAGTGCCCGTGCAGGGAGAGCGCTGCTGTCTGCAGAGCCCGAAGTGGCTGAGTTAGCTTAGAACTTCATGCACTAAATAAACACACAACCGCGCCTTTCCCTCCGTCTGTGAACATGCAGGGAGCATGGCACTGAGTAATGATCATTCTGCTCTCTGCTCTCATTGCTTCCCTTTGTAGAGGCTCCAGACTTAAAACAGGAGGAGAGGCTGCAGGAGCTGGAGAGCTGCTCGGGGCTGGGCAGCACGTCTGACGACACGGACGTGCGGGAGGTCAGTTCTCGGCCCAGCACGCCGGGCCTCAGCGTCGTCTCAGGTGGGTTTGGTCGCCGCTGCGAACGCCGCCGTGCTAGGACGTGCTCAGTGTCCGCTTTGCTGCGCTTGCTTTAGTTACATGGTATTTCACTCACAAAATAACTTTTTGCACTCGTTCTGGAATTTTCAAAGCAGTAATTCTTCGTTCATCTTACAGAAAAAAAAGGCAGCGGAGCACTGAATACTCTGTGCTACAACAGCAACGGTGTTGATGTAGAAGAAACTTCTAACTTTCTTGCATTTAGTTTAGTGTCACAACTATTTTTATTTAGGTAAATCAGCATATATCTACTTCAGTTCTTAGTTCTCTGCAAAAGTGAAGAATCTAATGCCAGTTTTCAAAGCATATTCATGGCTATCTTAAAACAGTTAAAGATGTAGAACAGAGATGTTATTTTAGGAGCATAGAAGTTCAGAATGAAATGCCTGTAGGTGCTGCTGTGAGATAGGACTTGATTATTGCGGAGTTCACCAAACATTTTAACACCTTCAGGTTTTTGTTTCCTGCTTTTCTGAAAGACTATTACAGATTCTTCTTTTGTTATGTGTAAGGTATTAGTGCAACGTCTGAAGATATTCCTAATAAGATTGAGGATCTCAGGTCCGAATGCAGCTCTGACTTTGGGGGAAAAGATTCTGTGACAAGCCCTGACATGGATGAAACAGCCCACGGTAATTGAGCTCCTTACCTGTAACTGAGAATCCACATCTCTGGTAACTGATGTCTTGCAACATTGCTTAAAAGGACATTTGTAGAATCATTAAATTTTACAGTTTCTTCCAATTTCAAAGTTCTGGTGGCTAAGCTTAACATTTTCCTTATTTGCTTGCACTGTATTTGTTTGACAAAGAGACTCCGGTATTGATAGTACTAACCCTTGAGTACTAGATCCAAGATCACCTCTTCTTAATTTGGTTTGATTAAACTGACTGTCCTCTTGTACTTCGGAACTGGATCTCTCCTCAAGATTTCTGCACTTTTGCGATGTAATTCTTTGCTAATTTCAGCATACCCAGAGATCTTTCTATAGAAGAATATCTTTTGAAGTATTTTGCAATATAAGTGTTGTAAACTCACGTTGCTGAGAGCTTTTTCCCAATGTCCCTTCTATTGTAGGTAGTTCTTGTGACAGTGCTAACTCTTTCCTTTCTGTATTTCAGGAGCCAGTCAGTTGACGTCTCCTCCTTCTCAGACAGATTCTTTGCTTGCACTGTTTGACCCTCTGTCCTCAAATGAGGGTGAGTTGGAAAGAATAAGCTTTTTTTAAAAAAAACCAAGTGTTTTCAATGCTCCTGTGTTAGTGTTGGCTAGTTTGGAGGAATCTTAAGAGAAATGCGTGTGGTTTCTTTTGTGTTTATGACCTCAGGTGTATCAGCCGTAGTAAGGCCTAAAGTGCACTATGCAAGACCCTCTCACCCCCCGCCGGATCCACCCATCCTGGAAGGAGCGATGGGAGGTAACGAGGCCCGATTACCAAACTTTGGGTCTCACACTTTAATTCCGACCGATTTAGAAGCGTTCAAGCAGAGGCATTCTTACCCAGAAAGGCTGGTCCGCAGCAGGAGCTCAGATATCGTGTCCTCAGTTCGGAGGCCCATGAGCGACCCCGGCTGGAACAGGCGTCCTGGCAACGAGGAGAGGGAGCTGCCGATGCCGAGCGCCGGGGCCGCTGTGCTGGCGGCTGCGTCTCAGTCCTCGTCTTCCTCTCCCAGCAAGGACTCCTCCAGGGGAGAGGTAAGGCTTCTGCATACCATTCTGGTTTTTCTAGCGTGCCCACTTTAATTATGCATCTAATGCCAGAAAGCTGCTATTAAATGTGTTTAGCCAAGGAATTACAATGCACTTTCGTTACCTTTTAAACATCGGACAATAATGTTTTACAAACTAAAGCGACAGATGTTCAGAGTGGCTTAAATGAATCTGGCTTCCCTTAAATTTACTGGATGAGCTTTGCTTGACTTGGTGGGGCTTCAGAAATAGATTTTTTGTAGTGTCTAAATTTAAAATGCTGCAGCATCCTGAAAAGTAATTCAAAAAGAAACATGTGAAATGTAAGTTTCTTGCAGTCGTTGGTTCTGCGCTATGGGCTGCCCTCCTCGGGAGGGCTGTTCTGCCGTAACCCGCTGTGCCTTTCTGCGCTCTGCTGTAGTTCTGGTTTACACTCGACACAGGATAACCTGACGTTGAGGAGAAGGTTTGTCTTTACACTTGATGTGGTAGATGCTCAAATGTAGACTCTGCCCTTCTATAGATTGAAGATCGAAAAGACAGTGACGATGAGAAGTCTGACAGGAACAAGCCCTGGTGGAGGAAGCGTTTTGTGTCTGCCATGCCCAAAGGTAGGGTCCTGTCCGCATGAGCCACTTTCTTAGTTTCTTCAGTCTGTCCGTTGTCTCAGAATAATCTTTGATAACGTACCTTGCATTTTCAGCTCCTATTCCATTTAGAAAGAAAGAAAAACAAGAAAAAGACAAAGATGACATGGTGCCTGACAGGTACCCAGCGCTTCAAGGTATGTGAATAATGTCGTTGTAGTCATTTTCTCTCATAAGGTGCCCTGGGTGGCTGCAGAGTGCCCACCAGGTATCTCTTTACAGAAAGGTAATGCCGCTGTAGTTAATGTTCACAACTGCCTTTCTGAATAAGAAGGCGGATAAAGACGTCTTGCCTCGAAGGCTGGTTTTAAATTGCCATGCTTCTGTCTATATGTATAGTGGTGAGGATTCACTCAAGTCTTCATGGTTTTTTTCTCATTATAAAGCTCATGTCCTTATCGCAGCTGAGCTGTAAGGATACCTGCAGACACGTTCCCGTAGTAATTACTTCAGTGCTAAATTAAACATGATTTGAGCCTGAATGTTTAGTTTTCTGTTTGCCTAATCATTTCTAGAACTATTCCAATATACAAGAACCATTTGTGTATACACTATAAATGTGCTAAGGATCCGGCTTTATTTATTCACCTTCGTTGTACTTTTTTTTGCTGCTTTTGCTTCAGGCATTATGAATGTGTTTGAATTGTGGGTCCGTGGAACACAAGCAGCTATTTGTTTGATGTGGCTAAAAACAGAGTCCAAATGTCTAGGTCTAAATTTTGTATTTGCTTTCAGTTGGCGCAATACGGACTTAACCGCTGTTGTTTTTCATGGTGTTTGCAGATGATCCCAGCCCGAGGGTGAGCGCCCAGGCACAAGCTGCGGAGGACATTCTGGACAAATACAGGAACGCAATTAAGAGAACCAGTCCTAGTGAAGGAGCCATAGCAAACTACGACAGTGCAGGTAAGAACTTGGCTTTTTGATCAGCACCAACATAGCTTCTCTTCCTTAAAGATAAAAACACATCAGTATCCTAGATAAATATGAGTCCTAAGAGCTGAACAATGTGAACACCAAACCAGGGACATTTGTGGAGTGACCTGTGGGACAGTCCCTCAGGCTGGCGGTCACAGCAGCACTCCCGAGCACGGCTTCCACATCGCCACTGAGCTGCTTGGTTGCTAAGAGCACATCTCTACCAGATTTTTGGGTTTGTGCTTGTCTTGGTTTGTATTTTTTAATGGATACTGAAGAAGTCTATTGCTTTCCAGAACTGACATAATTGCTTCTCAGTGACTTGTAAACTGTATATTCTTGATACCCTTTTTTCACTTACTCAGGACAAGTTGTTTTCTTTGCTGTCCCCCGCCTTGGAGTAACAAGAAGAAAACAGAGAATTGTTGTAGCTGCTTCTCCTGACTCCTGTCTTCAGCTGTAACGTTGGTTTTTCCGTTTCCACAGAGGCTCTTGGGGACGGTGAGAGCGTGCACGACTCTCCCCGCGACGAGGCTTTGCAGAACATGTCTGCAGATGATCTTCCAGACTCTGCAAGTCAAGTAGCGCAGCCACAGAGTTCCGCTTTCTCCTACAGGTAAATCCGTTTGCAGGTTTGATCTTACCCACGAGGTAGAATGGAAGCCATGTGATTGGATCCTGCAGAAATCTTAATGGGGTTAATTGTAAACTTTTACGTGCTTTTAGTTTTAAGCATCTCAAACTGTTGTGTTTCTGTTGGTGAAGTGGAGAATATTGTAAGCTGAGGGGTGGACAGAGCAGTTCAGTGTTAGGAAAATTCCTTTGAAACTGGTGCTATATTAAAAGAACTGATATTCTGAAGTCTTGACAACATCGGTGTGTTACAATTATATGAAATACCTTTTAGGCAGTATTAAAAGCAAACCCTCGCCCAAAGCGAGCCCTGCTCATTGAAGAGCCAGACCTCGCAGCAACTTCGTTAAGAAAATATTTTTCCTCTTTAAGGGATGCAAAGAAGAAATTGAGATTGGCGCTTTGTTCAGCAGATTCTGTTGCCTTCCCAATGCTGACACATTCAACAAGGAACGGTCTGCCAGACCACACAGACCCTGAAGGTGAATGCTCCTTGTGTATACAGGTGTTTTGTACTGTGTGTGCCGCCTCTGTTCCCATATCCACAGATTACGAAGGGCCACTTGCTGACCCCCAAATGTTTTCTTTGTTCCTCCACAAACAAACCTGCCAACTACGTCTCACGTTTGTAATGAAGTGTCTCAGGGCGCAGGCAGAGCCTGACCAAAGCTGTGGAACAGGCTCCCAAAATACTCTTGGCAATCATGCTGCAGTGTTGGGAGAGTAACCTGGATGATTTACCGAGCCTTTAGGTTGACTTAATGTATGTGTCTTGTGCTTGCATCCCTCCATCCCATCTAGGTTCATTTGCAGACAGGTGAATTTGTACCTTGTCTGGTCCTCTTCATGTTTCAGAATGGTTCTAAATAAGATAGTGATATGAAAACTTATTGCTTAATATCTGGAAAATTCAGGAACACTTATTAAATTGTTACTAAAATCACATTTATTGCTTAATGTACAGAAGTTTTGGTTTTAACTGTTACATGTTTCCCTTATTAAAAAACATTTCTATTTTCATCATGCCTACGTTTCTTTTCCTTAATGACTTTCCTTTGTTCTTCATTAGATAATGAAATCGTGTGCTTCTTGAAAGTTCAGCTGGCCGAAGCCATCAACCTCCAAGACAAGAACCTGATGGCGCAGCTGCAGGAGACCATGCGATGCGTGAGCCGCTTCGATAACAGGACCTGTCGAAAGCTGCTGGCATCTATTGCGGAGGACTATAGGTACTTTGTTTGCTATCTTATTATTATTGCGTTTCCGAATGCATACATTTGTTCACTAGCAGGTTGGGAAGATCTCTTTTTGTTTTAAATTGTACCTTACCAAATCAGGTTATTACACCTCTGCTTCCCCACAAAGTGGTGAAATTGTCTCTCCTGTTTGCAAACAGCTTAAAAAAACTTGGACCTGAAGTCAGTCCAGGTGCTGATGAAGTCGGGTTAAACCAGTTTATGGCCAATGTTCAGCTGTAACACGCAAGAGGTGCTGTTGGAATGTGCTTTGGTCTAATGCTCTGGGTGCTGCACGCAGCGAATTTGGGCAGAGAAATCTGTACAAGGCAGAGCTTCCTAACTCAGGTGTTGTCTTTGTTTGAAGAACAACAGGTTGAAGATTCCTCTTTTACAGCTTTGCAGTCTATAAAGCTATTAGCCTCTGTCTTTATTATGAATGTAATGTAGAACACTCTGTATTTTAGGAAGAGAGCTCCATATATCGCTTATTTAACTCGATGTCGCCAAGGCCTGCAAACAACACAAGCGCACTTGGAAAGGCTGTTGCAAAGAGTTCTGCGAGATAAAGAAGTGGCCAACAGATACTTCACTACAGTGTGTGTGAGGCTGCTGCTGGAGAGCAAAGAAAAGAAAATAAGGGAGTTTATTCAAGGTAAGATTAATGCGGACTGTGGAATGCTTATATTCCTTTACTCCATATTTAGATGCTGACTCCGGTTAATGTTTTAAAATACAACTTCTGATCGGAGGAGCAGATTCCTAAACCAGTTTTCATTTCAGCTGGTGAATTAGCGGCTCAAATAGACAGTGACTGAACAATATGTTGTGGCAGTTTTCATGGGCTAAGAGAAAAGGAAGGTAGTTTGACCTCACTTGGCCTAAAAAGTTCGGCTAAATCACATCTAAGTTAGGCTAAATCATGGGGCATCTGCCCCATGGAAGAAGCATAAATACCTTTAATTATTTTAGATCTACTGATAAATGATAAACTAAGTTGCAGCAGGCAGACCTTGGTACAGAACCTGTGGTTGTACCTTGGAAGATATGGGGAATAGTAGTAGTAAGGGATATTGGTAATAGGAAGCGTAAGGGACATTGGCACCAGGAAGACAACTCTCTCAGAAGAGGGTCACTTAAACTATTTCTATGTTCTTTATACACATACCTGACTTAATGAAGTACATCAGAAATTTGGAGTCAGTTCTCACTCCTGGAGCATATAGTGCTGCATATGAAATGTGCCTGAATAGGCTGGAATTAACATGAGAACTTACATTTACTGGCATTAAAGTTCTGGTAGAAGATTCAGTGACCAGTAAGGAGTTAAAGCCCTTCCCTTGGCCAGACAGCAGGCAGCTATTTCTGGGCGCTCTAGAGGAGCAGTTGGCGGCGCGGCGCGCGGGCCGCTGGCAGATGTGAGCCGCAGCTCTGCTGCGCGGCGCTGGCAACGTGGAACCGATGGATGGCCAGAGATCTGGTCACGCTGCATTAGCTTGGCTGCATCACTCATCCTGTAGTTTGTAGATAAATATGAATGTTGCAACTATGCGTACTTGATCAAGGTAGGTCTGGGAAATGGTACACATGGGTCTTCGTGATATTTTCACCACCCATCCCCTTTTCAGCATCCGACAACTTTGCGTGCGCCGGTTCCTGCTGGCGGCTGTTGCAGGGATTGTTCTGGGTGTTATCTCTGTGGGTGGCTGGGAAGGAGGCAGAAGAGCTGGTACCGCAGAGGAAGTGATTAACACGGTATCAAGCAGAGTGTTTTGACCATATGCTTTGCTAAATGTGTTCTGTGTGCTTTTCCTTTAACCCTGGCATTTATTTCACATGTTCATGCCTGTGTTTCCCTTGCTGGGGCATGGGCAAAACAGAGTGGCAGTGCTGCCTGGCTGGAAGGCAGAAGTAGAGTCTGGGCTCTTCTTTCCAGAAAACCCATCAGAAAGAATGTTTTTAACTTAACGTTCGTGCTCTTTTTAATCAGATTTCCAGAAACTCACAGCAGCAGACGATAAAACAGCCCAAGTTGAGGATTTTCTTCAGTTTCTCTACGGGGCTATGGCTCAGGACGCCATATGGCAGAATGCCAGTGAGGAGCAGCTTCAGGATGCACAATTAGCGATAGAACGCAGCGTGATGAATCGGATTTTCAAACTTGCATTCTACCCTAATCAGGATGGAGATATTTTGCGTGACCAGTAAGTTAATGTAATTGGAAGTACCTGGTTTCTCTTTGCGGTCGGTGCAGACGGAAGCTGCGCAGTCTTCGTGTGGCAGACTTGACCAAGACAGCTGCCCCATACAGACTCATGTTTTCTTTCAGAATGTTTTGTAAAAGAGCAATGAAGTGCTTTAGCATCATGTGCGAAAGTTTGTGTTTGCAACAAACTGCTAGAACAGAATAAAATTATCCGTGTAATGCCTTGGGCTGCAGACTTTCAGATCTGCCAGTGTCTGTGCTGAGAGAATGACCCAGGCCTGCTTCAGCACTGCTCCTGGTTCTGGTACAGCGTTTCCCATGCATTTGGGGTTTTGGGCTCTGTGCTCTAGAATATACGCTGTGCGGTTGTACTTGGCTGTATGGCAAAATCCTCTGCACCCCTATTGACCTGCTGTCCATGAGCTGTGGGACCGCTGTGATTATATACATCCCTGAAGATCTCTCTTGTAGTATCACACTTAGTGGGAACTGCCTTGGCACTGCTGGCTGCTGCTTACTTTGCCCTCCTGTTCTTTGTGTTTGTTCGCAGGGTCCTCCACGAGCACATTCAGAGGTTGTCTAAAGTGGTGACCGCAAACCACAAAGCGCTGCAGATACCCGAGGTAACGACTTCTCCTTCTCTGCTGTGTGTGCCAGGTGCTCGGCTTTGCTTGTGCTCAGGATGGGGAGAGGGTCGGTGTTTTACACGCAGAAGCATTGCTGTTCTGTCTGTGACAGCTGACGCCCTGCAGCAGGAACACGCTGTACCCGGGCTTTGGTATCTTCCACTGATCATTCCAAACATTTTCTGAGTTTGATACTTCTGTCTGGATAGTAAGATTTAAGAACTAATACCACAGGGCACTAAAATGCAGTAACTTCCTGATAATTTGCTTCAAAGACGAGATTCGAACCCTTTATGGTTCTGATGTGATTTGTATGCCGTGGCTGGGGTTTCCAGCCTCAGTGGAACCTCTGCAGACCTGTGAATGTGCCCAGTGCTTTCACTCTGCTCATGGTTAACAGGATAACTAAAAGCAGGTTGGTAGCCTTGAGAAGCCTGTCAGGGACGGGACGTTTGCAGCCATCCCCGTTGTGCGTGCAGCCGTCCTTGTTCTCAGTTCAGCACTTGAACGGTGTGACTGAGAACTGTGCGTGTTCCTGATGCTGCTGATGCAGGAGACTGAGCTGTACAGCTCTGCCTTCATCTGGAACCGTGTGCTGGGAAAGTTGGGGAGAAGCACAGGCTAATTATATTAATTGCACGTGGAGTGTTTTCACTATAACACAGCAGGAAGCCGCCTTCATTGTGAGTGCAACGTAACCGTCCTGGCGCAGCGCTTCCCGGTGCTCCGGGGCCTCGCTCCTGCCCGCGCGTCTCCGCTGCTTCAGGTCCCCATGTAGCTCGGACAAACAAGAGCTGGCAGCGTGCTGTGTTCTTTTTCCAGGTGTATCTCCGGGAGGCACCGTGGCCATCTGCACAGTCTGAAATCCGCACAATAAGCGCTTATAAAACCCCCCGAGACAAAGTACAGTGTATCCTGCGAATGTGTTCAACCATCATGAACCTGCTTAGTCTGGCAAATGAAGATTCAGTACCTGGGGCAGATGATTTTGTTCCTGTTCTGGTCTTTGTCCTCATAAAGGTGAGTTCTTTTACAAAGATCACAAACCCCAGCTAATTTTTGTAATAAACAAGCAAATTCTAGGAAGAAACAGAATGTATTTGGGTAATTGGGAGCATGCCAGACTGAAAACCAGATCCAATTCAGCCGGTTCAAGCAAACATCAGCGATCTGATCGCAGTTACGGGTTCTGACCCCAGGCAGGCTCTGCCTGGCCCCGGGAGCTCGGGGGTGGGTGTTGTGAGTGTGTCCAGCAGCACCCATGGGCTGTGCCTGCTCGGGGTGTCCTCCGGGACCCACGTCCGCACCGGGGCCTTGTGCTGCTCACCTTGTCTGACACGCGAGCGTTTGGAGAATGGTCTGTCACGTGTAAGATGCTGAAACAATTGGCTTTTCCGCGTGTTGAAATCCTCCATTACTTTTGTAGATAGTGCCGGTGTTACGCTTATTTTCTTGGCCTGCTGGTTGTTTTTCCTTGTTGGAAATATGCTCCTTTCGTCCAGTCTGATTCCTTCGGAGCGTGTGAGGTGGGGGAGGTCTGGTTAGCCAGTCACTGCCCCACAGATACCTTACGTGATAACGTGTTACAAACCCGTGAGGGTCACCACGCGAATAGAACTGTATTTCTGTTCTGTATCTCGTAACATTTCACGTTCAGCTTTGCAAACGAGCTGTGAGTTTCTCTCTATTATTTAACCCTCAGGCCAATCCACCTTGCTTGCTGTCCACTGTTCAGTACATCAGTAGTTTCTATGCCAACTGTTTGTCTGGAGAAGAATCGTACTGGTGGATGCAGTTCACGGCAGCCGTTGAATTCATTAAAACCATTGACGACCGCAAGTAGCTGAGAGCGCACGCGGCTGGGCAGACTGTTCGCAGGAGAGCACGTGAGAATGTACCACAGCGCAAAAGCTAAAGAAGGGACTTTCCTTGTATAATACTGTACAGAACTGAGGCATTTTAAAACACACCTTTACTAATCAAATTAATTTAACAGATTTTCCTCTTCTCTTTGGTTGCTTTTTTCTCCCCTGTAGTTACTGGCACTCAAAAGGGACCACAGTTTTCAGGTATTTTGGAATCTCGAAGCATGCAGAAAATTCTTCATGCTTTTTCCACCACCCCTTTCCCGAATTCTTACTCACGTGAATAATTCACCTCATTTAATTTCTAATGGAAAACTGAAACAAGAAGAATCAGGGCAACACTTAGTATACTTTGTAGCTTAATACACCTTTTATTAATAAACACCAGCCACACTGAAAGTTTGTAGTAGCTGACGTCAATTATCAGTTATATTTCACCTAAATTTAAAACCTGAGAGGACAGTGTAAATATTATATAACTATATTTAATGCATTGTGATTATCCTTGGACTCATTATCCTTTGAATAAACAAGCAACGCCTCTCTGACCTCTAACAGGTGTGACATGCTGGGTTTTGGTGATGAAAGGACTTCTCGAAAGGCTGAGATGAAAAAAGGGCAAACTGAACTATTTATTAAAATGTAATTAAGTTTATTGAAATTTCTAAAACTGGAATTTATAGTAGACAGGGCTTATTAGATAGCTAGACACTTTTTGGCTAGGGCATTAGGGTGCTAAAGGTTTGGGTATATGGAGGAGAGGGACTGTAAGTTACAATAGATACGTCTAATATAAAAAAGGAGAAATAAAATACCTTAGTGTAATATTTTTTTCTGAAGTATTGTGTATACTGTACAAACCCCAGAGATCCTTAACAGAACCTTGGACTGTAATATATATTTTGATTAGTGACATTAAATACATATGCCAGGGGTTTCAGTGAATGTTTTTACTAATGTTCTTCATGTTGTCTGCTATGCAGCAGTGCAAGTTTTACTGTTCATATAAAGTATTTTAAAATAGAACATGGTTCTTTATGAAACATATCATGGCATCGGTTCAGGGTGTTTTATAGATTTCTCGCCCCACCTTTCCCTTAAACTGACAATTATCAATTGAAAGAGGTTTTGATGCACAACACCACATGGATTTTTCATGCGTGCACCGGTCTGAGCGATGGCCGGTGGTTGTTTTCTGTATATAAGCACTTGCTGTTCTTTTTCAGCTGGAATTACGGTGGAAAAGGACAGTGAGCACTGAACATTTCATGTCAGTATTATTCTTGCTCTCCTAGAGTGTTGGTTGCACTTCTGCCGGGGGATGTGTTAATGGGACTTAGTGTCTGTGAATGGCAAAGAGAACAAAACCTCGCATTCTTTTCGAAGTGAGTGTGCATTTTAATGATCAAAACCTGTAAGCAACTAGTACTTGGGAAAATCGTTTGGATAACTGAAATTAGAGCAATTCATGTGAAGTATCAAGTGCTTGATTGGCTGTGCTACTTGTCAAGGCAAAATTACAGAAACTCACTTGTCATTCAGGACAGCACTTTTGCCAAACTAATCACAGGCGAGAGGGTGGGATGGTAACTCCTTTCTTGTATTGATAGCCTTTCTCCTCTAGAAGAGACTCGATTGTGTGGAGGAGCAATAGTCAGCAGAAACAAGATCCTCCCGCTCTGCCTTACTGTGGTAACGCAGCCCGTGTGGCGTCGCAATATTCCGGTTCTTCAGCCTCGGTGGGGTTTTGGTGCTGAACACCTAACTCAGTGCGGCAAGCACAGCCCTGACCAATAACACTCAGCAGCAAAGCACAAATATGCCCTTGAAGATATGGCTAGATCATATCTCAAAGCAATATAAGTTTAATTATGTTGAAGTGTCCTGTAATATTTCATTATTACTTGAATACCTGAGATGTTAAGACCGATGTATGAAAGTTGCTGTAGTGCTGCAGTTGGGTTTTAGGCGAGGACAGTGTTGTACAGTCCCTAAAACAGGCACGAAGACACTGAAGGTGGTGATTCCCCTGCACGTGGCTGCTGTTTGCAGACCTGGCAAGCGGGATTCGATCTCTTGGATTTGCTCTCATGGAAAGTGCAAGAACCATTTCCGTCACCATTTTTATCACTTTGTTTCTTTGCGTAGAGAAATACTTAAAAGAACTGGAGTCTTTATGATCATTATGATTACTATTGAGTTATTTTTAAACCCCTAAGTGTTTCAGTGAGCCCCAGATGAGCTGAGAGTCTTCGTAGCAAGATGGTCCTTTGCTTCTTTTTTTCAACCTAATCTGAAAGTCCTTTATGTAGTCTTGGTAGATGTAGTTAGAGAATTAGGTTTTCGAAATAATTAAAAACCTCATTGTAATGTTCTCTTCCTACTTTCCCCTGGTGTCCCCTAACGTTTAGTTTTAAAATGATAAATTACCTGAATAGGAAGTGGCGTTGTTAGGTTTTGGTGTGCAATAGTGAAGGTGAAAAGGCAGCATGTAAAGGACCAAAAGTAGCAGAACTGTTGCCAAAAGGTGCCAGCCAACCACGTACCTGTTGCTGTAAACTCGGTGCTTTCTGTTAATGAAATTCCTTCAGCCGCCGAAGGGTGAGTGGAACGTTCTGGGGCGGCCGTGGGGAGCGGTCGGACCCGGGGCTGTCGCTGCCCCGCGCTGGGGTCGGCGGCTCCGGCAGCTCCAGCCCCGCTGGCGGCTCCGTGTCCGTCCCCGTCCCATGGGCCGCGGCTCCCGCTGCCGGGCAGAGCCGGGAGGGGAAAGCGCTGGGTTTGCGTCCCTAGGAGATTCCCTTTTGCTCCCGAGATTTCTCTTTAATGCTTTTTTAAATCCTTTTTTAAGGAGAATTGGGATGTGTGTGGCCTATTAAACATTTGAGTTGAAAAGTTTTTGTTTAGAAGACCTTATACTACCAAATGCTGAATGTAACTGCCATATATTTCAGGAAAAAAAGCCACGAACGTGATCTTGTTACCTGTAGGTGCGTTTCTATTGAGCACGGTGTTGGTTCGTGTCGCTTGAACATGTTGATGCTCTGCAGCCAGGTCCTCATGGCGGTTTGGGCACCGGCTGCCGCGGTGGTGCTGGTGCTGGTGCGGACGGGCGGTGGTGCTGGTGCGGATGGGCGGTGGTGCTGGTGCGGACGGGCGGCCGCAGGGCCGGCCCAGCGCGGTGTTCGCAGGGTGGGCTGTGGCCGCGGTGCCCGCGGCAGCGGGAGCAGCGGGGACGGGGGAGAATTCTCCGATCTGGGCACCGGCCGGTGACTCGGTTGAGCCTGCACTACTTGAGAATTAACCTCTGCTGAGTTAGTAGTGTGTGTTCTGTACCTTTTAATTGTGCTTTACCTCTATTTAAAAGCTTTGTACTGCCTCTCCTCTTTGAAACTGGTAAAGCCTTTATAAATCTAAATTAATGAGCTTGCACAATCTTGTATACAGGAAACCCATGTTGTCTCTAACGTGATTATTAATGTATTATTCTGTAAAAACTTATTAAAAGGAGAGCAGTTTAACCGCCTGGTTTCACGTGTCTGCCTTGTCCCACGCGCTCGCGGTTGCTGGCGATGGCGCTGCGAGCAGGAGCAGCTGCCCGTGCTTCCGATTCGTGGCGCCGCTGGGTTGAACCTCAGACCGGTTTCCACACGGGCACCAACAGCTCCCGGGGAGCGGGCGCTGGCACAAAGAAACAAGATGGGGAGCTGCCTGCTGGACACAGAGCTTTTCAGGTACCCGTCTTGAATCGTGTGGCTTGGCTGTCCGGGCAGCTTGAGAGAAGAAAACGTGTCCTGTGCCACGGCGCTGGAAGGAGCCCGCGCTGGGGCGGCTGCCAGGACAGCGGCGGCTCCTCCGCTGAGCGCCGCTCGATGCCTTGACGGGAGCGCTCGAGTCCAACAGTACCAGGTTTGGGTTGTTTCTTCAGAAGCGTTCGCAGCGGTGGGACCGCGGTGGCGGCCGTGCGGCCGTCCCGGTGCTGCCGCGCGGGGCAGCGAGCGCAGCGGCGGGACCGGGTCGGTGCGCGGCGGTGCGGCGCTGCCGTGAGCTCTGTCCCTGCAGTGTTATTGACCTTGATTCTCTCTCATTTGCATCCAGCATTTTTCATCCTCTGGAATATGGTGTTTGGGGACCTTTCCATCATTAAGTGGATTTACAGCAATTTCCTTATGTGTTTTCTCCAAGGGATTCTGTTATGAGAGGCACATTAAATCTCCATTAATACCTCATTATCCGACTGATAAGATTACCATGATAATGAGGCAGAAATTCTAATTGTTTCACTTCTTATTGTGCCTTTCATTAAATCATATACCTGGAAGTTGCCGTCGCAGAGGGGAGCTCCAGCCCGCGGCCCTCGGGAGGTGAACCCTCCCCGTGCGCCCTGCTCCTGTCCCCAGCGCTCGAGGTCCGTGCTGGCCTTGGCTCCTGCGCCTCCTGCCACGGCTTCTGCTGCACAGCCGGGCGTCGGGGCCCAGGGCCGGGGGTGAGCTGTGCTGGGAGCGTGTTTTTTGGGGGAGCGTGTTCCGCATGGCCCCGTGCACGTGCTGTGGTTTTACAAGCCGCTCTCTCCCGAGGGCGCTGAGGCGCAGGGTGTGCAGCCTCCTCCAGCGCTGTTACAGCCCATCAGGTCAATGATCCATGAACTCAAAAGTCTCTAAGCAGGAGCAATTATTGTCTATCATGTGTCAAAGGCACCCGTAGTGACCCCGATAGATGGAGCCATTATGGCCTGTTGAGTCAACGATCCGTGAACGGGAGTCCCTGGGAGCAGAGCTCTGGACAGGCCCCTCCAGCACCGTCAGTCGGTCCTGTCCCTCACCAGGGGCTGAGGGATGCACGGGGTGCCCGACAGGGCTGGATTTGGGGTGTGGGGAGCACAGATGCTGCCAGCTCCTGCATCCAACCCTCAACATCCCGCTGGGCTGGGGGACCAGCCCCCCAGGGCTGATCTGCTCCTGCCACCCCGGGGCACCTGCACGATCCCCTGTGACCAGCACAACCTGGGCCTGCGAGGGGTGACACCTTTGTGGGGCTGTGTCTGTCACAGCCTTGTCTTGGCCACCAGCCCGTGCTCAGCCTCACGGGGAAGCGCTGCAGGGGGCCGCGTGGCACCAGGTCCAGCTCCACCAGCGCCCCCGGGGGGCGAGCCCTCCCCGTGCACCGCGCTGTTCCTTGCGCTCGGCTGCGCGCTGGTGTCACCGCAGCCCGCGGGCAGGGCTCGCCGGGACAGGGCCGGCAGCAGCTCCTGCTTTGGGCACACAGCGGGGTCGGCACGGACCCCCGGCGGGGCCGTGGGCCGGGTGCACGCGGCGCTGGGGGACGTGTGTCCCTGGCGCTCCGTCCATCCACCTCTGCAGCAAAAAAATAACGTTATCCTGTACAAGTGGACTTCATTAGGCTCCTCCTGCGCTAACGAGGCAATGTCTCCATAGTAACTGGCACATGTGGAGAGCAGGAGGTGCAGGGGACAGGGAGACAAAGCCTGTGCGGCAGCGGTGGGCAGACTTGCGGCACAGCCCGTGCACCCCGCAGTGCTGCTCGCTGGGGGCGATGCCCCTTGGGCCCCACCGGCATCGGCGCCGCACCCGCCCCGGCCACGCTGCTCCCCGAGGAGCCGGGCACAGCCCCGGCGTGCAGCACGGCTGGGGCTCGTGGCAGCAACCCCGGCGTGCAGCAGCAGGGCCATTGCTGCTGTGAGATAGGCGGCGTTTGGCACCAGCCGCGGAGCTGGAGCGTGACCATGGGTCTGGGACAGCGTGACCATGGGCCCGGGACAGCGTGACCGTGGGTCCGCGGGACAGGGACGCGGGTCAGGGTGACTGTGGTTGGGCAGCGCTGCAGCACCTGGGCCGGGCAGCTGTGTGCGGGCAGCGCGTGCGTTGCGGGCAGCGGTCCCTGCCCTGCCCGCCGCTGCCAGCCCCGCCAGCAGCGCAGCCACTTAACCACAGCGCCAGCACAGTCGTTGGGCTGGGGTTAATCAACATTCATTCATGTTTCCAAGTGTAAATTGAGCATTTGTTTAATTATGTGTAAGTAGCAATACATTCTGGCCATTATCTAAATCACTATTTTATTTCCTGGATGTGGTTTCATAATGCCGGGTTTGTGCTCCAACCTCTGCATCATTAACAGAGAAGAGTTAATGAATATAAAAGCGTAAAGGCTAATTACACTTTAATTTACAATCATGGTCTCATTTTGGGACCACATGAAATCTGTTTTGAAAACAATTAAAAAAAAAAGCCCAGCGAAGGTCTGGTGAGTAGAAGGGTTTTGGCACCAAGCGGATGGTGCCGGTGGCCGCCGGGCCCGTTGCGGCGCGGCCGCTCGGCACTGGTGGGGCCGGGGCTGCCCGTGGCTCCCGGGAGGGCGCCGGGTCCCTCTGTCCCTGTGGCCCCGTGGGGTGACGGGCTGGCGGCGGGACCCCCCAGGGCCGGTGCTGCTGTGGTGACGGTGCTGAGGGATGGAAATTGGAGCCTGAGAGCGCAGTTCACCTGAAGGAGACAAAGATTTATTGGGCTGCAGATGTTGAAAGCAAAATTCTGCAAGACTGCTGACTCGAGCACTTTGCGGTATTTACAATTACTGGGGATCTAATAGCTTTCCAGCGAGCAGGGTGCGGCAAGAGCAGGTACCGGTGCCCGGCTGTTGCAGGGGATGGTGTCTGAAATCCAAGCTCCTGGTGGGAGAGGTGATGGCGAGTGGTTTCAGGCTCTGGTTCTGCTGTGCTGTCTGCAGGGGTTGCCCTGAGCAGCAGAGATTGGGCAACCTCAGGTGCCACGTTTGCTGTCACGGTAGCTCAGCTCCCCGCGGGCTGCGGCAGAACCCCGGCTCTGTCCCCACCACCAGCAGTCACCCATGGCAGAGGCCGCGGCTTCGTCTGAGGAGCTCCCTGTGGCTCTGGGGACTCGTCTGGCACAGCCTCTGTGGGCGCTCAGCACCAGAACGGGAGCGCTGGCAGCTGTCTTGGGACGCTGATCTTGCCAGGGTGCAGGAGGTGGTGGCCGCGCCGTCCCCTGCCCGGCGGCTGCTGGTGAACGCCTGCCCAGAGCCAAGTGCTTATCGAGCTGCTGCTCGGCTTCCCTGCCCAGGGCAGCAAATACGGCAACAGCTGCTGCTGCATTCGCCCCAGCTGTGCTGTCTGTGCCCACATCCGTCATGGTCAGCCCCGCTGCCCGCCCGTCCCTGCGCGGGTCCCGGGGCAGAGGGCCCGCTGGTGCTGGCCCCAGGCCCCGGGACCCCCTCCCAGCTCCGGCCGCAGGTCCCGCCTGGGATTTGGTGCTGAGGTGTCGCCCGGGCGCCGCCGGCGCGGCGGGAGCAGGGCTGGGCTGGAGCAGGTGCTGTGCACGGGGTGTGTGCACACACGTGTGCTCCTGTGTTTTGCAGTGGGTGAATATCTGTTTGTATTTCCTTTATTGTTCTGATTCCCTCAAAAATGAAATAAAAGCGGCGTGCTGACTGCAGGAGGAGCGGTGGCCTCGGCGCGAGAGGCTCATTCTCTCCGCCGGGCTGGCTGCCTGCAGCTGGCAGACGAAATAAATCTCCTCGGGAAAACCACTTTGCTCACACAATTTCAATCCAGCAGGGCATAGTGGCATCACTCACTTCTTGTTTTATTTAGCTGATAATCTTTTATTGGGCCAGTCGAGCCCTGTGGCAGCGCAGTCGGTGCCGTCCCCGCTGCCGCGGGGCTCGCGGCCGGAGCTCACCGGGCCGACCGGGAGGGCAGCGATGCCCACGGTGAATTTCCCGCCGGGCCGGTTTGGGCAGCACCGCAGCCGTGCCGGATGTGTCCCCTGCGCGGGTCCCTGCGCTGTGGCCCTGCAGCAGCACCAGAGGCCCTGCAGTTCTGCTCCGCCACCCGTGGCTGAGGACAGGACGTGTCCTTCTCGCCAGGTGTCTCTGACGGTGGCCCAGGGCCACCTGCTCAGCCGGGTTTAGAGGACTCAGCACTCACAGCGGCCCCAGGGGCTCCGCAAATGCCTCTCCTGGTGATGAATGTGCTGAGCCCGGGACAGCGGGCTCCTTCTCCTACATTTGCCATCGCAGGCAGCCCATCCCCCTTGCTGGGGATGTTGGTGCTGGGGCTGTGCCGGCCCCGCGTCCCGGTGGGGTCCGTGTGCCCAGCAGTGCGAGCACGTCCCCGCCCTGCTGAGGGCACCTTCCCCCGCCCCGCGAACACGTGTGCTCTGCCACAGCCGAAACCTCGCGCGTCCCTCAGACAGGTTTGTCATCCGGATTGTCACTGCGCGGCAAGGCCATGTCACTAATGAGCACATCTGGCGGGCTGAGTGCCTGTGGTCGCTAATTGAAAGCGTTCACAATTGGGAATTAACCTGGGCTGGGAGCGCTCCCTGCACTGATGAAGATTTGCCTTTCGGGAGCTCAGCAGCTGCTCCGGGAGGCAGAGGCAGCGCAGCCGCAGCGCCAGACCTGTGCTGGGAGCGGCCGGGGCACCGGGCAGGTGCAGGTCACCGTGTCCCGCGGCCTGTCCCGCTGCGGCAGCCGGGACAGCTCGGGCTATGTTGGCGCGGGTCGCAGCCATGAGGCACGGCAGCGGCATGTGCTGTCCCCTCTGTCCCCAACAGCTCGTCTGTGTCGTTTGCAGGGCTCGGATGAACGGTGCATGGGAAGGGCCTGGCTGACACCCGGCCATGCCGTGCTGCACCCGCGGGTGCCGGAGTCGCTGTTGCCGGCGCTGCCACTGCCGGGTGCCGCGAGCCCTCATTGCCTGCAGCTCCAGCAGAGGTGGCTGCTGCTCTTCCCAGCGCGGGGCTGCTGCAGCAGAGCTGTGGGCTGGCTGCAGATTTTCCTTCTCATGCCTCACCCTGAGAAACACGGCACCCAAACCTGCAGCTGAGGTGGTGCCTGGGCCTGCCGGGGGCTTCGGCTGTTTCGGGAGGTGTCGGTGTGATGTGTTTTGCCTTCAGAGGGCTCACAGCTTGTGCATGAATCTTTGCGGCAGCACCAGTGATCTGTCATGGAGGGCGAGCGGGGGCCAGGGGCTGCAGCCCCCACCTCCCATGGCTGCTGCCGCATCCCCCGGGATGGCAGGGACCCACTGCCCCCGTGGCACGATTCTGGTCCTGTGCTCGCTGTGCCCCGTGGGGCTCGGCTGCCCCCGGCTCCCCACGGCAGCGAGGTCGGGGTGCTGGTGGTGCAGCCCCCCCGCAGCTCCCCGTGTCAGTGTTACCACCTGCCCACCAGTCCTTGTCATCCCAAATCTTATCAGCGCTGATTTCATATTTACTTCCAGATTGTGGATGAAAATGTTGAACATCATCATTCGATGATGATTCCCCATTGACAACTACTTTTTGAGACCTGTCAGTCAGCTAATTCTTAATCCTTTTAATGTGTGCTCTATTGATATTATATAGAGCTAATTTTTTAATCAAAATGTCATGTAATATTAAATCAAATGCCTAACAGAAGCCTGAGTATACCACAGCTTCTCAGTTGCTTTTATTAGTTAAACTTTTAAATTGAAAGAATGAAACTGAATTTTTTGACAAGCCAAGTCCTGCTTCCCGTGGAGCTGCGCTGCCTGGTGCTGATCACAGCCCCGCTCGCCACCGACCGCGGCCGCTCCAGCTCCTCGCTGCTGCCGCGGGACGGACGCTGCGGAGGGTGAGCGGGGTCACTCGGAGCTGGCGCGGGGCTGCGGTCCCGGGGTGGCCGCGGTGCTGGGGCGGAGGAGCCACATCGGCGCCACTTCACCGTTAAAGTCTTGGTGGGGAAACGGGAATTTTCCTCCGTGCTGGATGCAGCCTCTGACCTGAAAACCACAGCCCAGCCTCCGCGGTGCAGAGCAAGCGCAGGCGAGCAAATGTGATATGACAGCCCAAGACACACCAATATGGTTACCAGCTGTCCGGCCGCCACTGGGCCGTACTGGTTGGGAAGGCGCTGCCCCAATCGCAGATGCAGTTCGAGGGGAGGAGGGAGGTGCGGGCAGGGACGTGCAGGCAGGCACACGCTGCCCAGGGCCCTGTGGGATGGCACCACTGCTCACCAGGGCCATACGAGCCCACCATGGTCCCCCCAGTGTCACCTGGATGGGTGTTCGGGCACAGTCTGCCCAATGCCGGAGCCACCCTGTGCCACGGCAGAGCCAGGGGAGCGGGGGCTGCAGTGACCCCGCAAAGCCCCCTGCCCGGGGACCCCTCACTGCTGCCCGCACGGGTCCTGCACGGTCCGTCCTGCACCAGGGGGCTTCACTGCTCTCTGCCCTCCAGATCAAGCAACTCTTTGTAAATCTAAATTAATAAGGTTGCATGGCTATAGACACAGGAACATGCGCTGTATCTTGTCTTTGTCGATCAATGCATTATATCATCCCATAAAACTGATTAAAAAGCAGAGCAGTTCATCTCACCAGGTTCCACGTCTCAACATTATAAATTTCATATTATGGTTAATGATTGTCAGTGCAGATGGAGAACACGCAAGCTGATCAGTATTGTAGTTTATAATTAATTATTGGAGCATTGCTGCAGAGGACACTGAGGAGGGGGTGGCTGCTGATTAGCAATTTGTTATCCCTGTAACGCCAAAGAGCAACGTGGAGGGGAGTTTGTGTGTCTGGCACTGCCCGTGCCCGAGAGCCGCTGCGCGCAGAGGGTCCTGGCTGAGGAACGGGGCACCAGCGGGAGCGTCACCACACGCGTCCCCATCGGGCCTCTGTGCCACCGTCGGGCACGGCTGGCAGCCTGGCAGCTCCCCTAGTTCTCCTGCATCCCCGGGTGCTCCGGGCGCCCCGCTGTCCGCAGGGAAGCTGCGCTGAACAGATGTCTCTGCCCCAGCTCTGGACACGGGCATGCGGGTCCCTCAGGCGAGACGGTGACCTGGTTGCCAGTGCCAGCTGCTCGGATGATGCTCCGGCACAAGACCCCTGCCCGGCAGCCCTGCCCGGGGCCGCCCGGGGGCTGAGCCCCCCCGGGCGCGTCTCCTCCGCTCAGCCCCGGCCACCCTGCCCCCTCCTGCTGCTGCCGTCGTTTCGTCACCCAGAGCAGAGGAAAGGCAGAAAATTCTCCAGGAGAAGAAAAAACAATCAAAAAACCCCAAACCAACCCTAAAGTCCCATTAAAAAACAGCAAACATTGGCAAGTAATTGGATTAGGCCTTTATCAGATCTTCTCCTTCGCAATCATCAGTCTGTTCCTCCATGGGGGGTGCTGTCTTATCGCGGGGATTTAACTTTTATTGACTAATAATGATGCTTTACGGAGAGCGGAGCGGGCCCTGCGCCGGGCGCGCAGCCGGGGAAGCCACCGCCGCGGGCCCTGTGTGTCTATTTTCTGTTGCGGGGTTTAGTGTGGGAATGAGTTTGATCCCCCCAGCAACACAGTGATGAGGCACCAAACCAGGATGCGAATGCGCCCGTTCCCTGAGAAAACGGACTTTTTTTTTGTTTTTTTTTCCAAATAGCAGGACAGCACGTGGGGCTGGGAGAAGACACCTTGGAGAAGGGACGTTGGCTGCAAAGGGACCTGCGGAGCCTGTTTTTTGCCTAGTTCACCAGAAATCACGAGGAAAATCACAAAAAAACCCATGCTAGACCGACTCCCATGTCTCAGCTGGGTCTCCGGGGGGGAGACCCTTCCCCACGCCAAACAGTAGCTGGGGCTGCTGAGGACATGGTGGTGGCCCCGGCTCGGGCACCAGTCAGGGGTCCCCGGTGAGGTGAGCGGGGCAGTGGGCGCTGGGGCTGTGTCCCCCGCCATGGCAGCGCGGGCGCCGGCTCCTCCGGGCTGCCACAGCATGGGGGGCTCACCGGGCCCAAACAGCTCCCGAGCTGCCACATCCTGGCGGGGCTGTCGGGGCTGCCTGTGGGTGGGCGGCCCTGGGAGCTGAGCAGGACCCCAGCTGCGGTCAGGGATGGGGACAGGGACAGGGACAGGGACGGGGACAGGGACAGGGACAGGGATGGGGACAGGGACAGGGACAGGGACGGGGACAGGGACAGGGACAGGGACGGGGACGGGGACAGGGACAGGGACAGGGACGGGGACAGGGACGGGGACAGGGACAGGGACGGGGACAGGGACAGGGACAGGGACAGGGACAGGGACAGGGACAGGGACGGGGACAGGGACGGGGACAGGGACAGGGACAGGGACGGGGACAGGGCTGTGGCGGTGGCAGAGCCGCAGGGCTGCTGCTGATGGCCTCAAGATGGCACGCTAAGAGTGGGAACCGCGCGCAGAACAAAGACAGCTCAGCCCAGCCCCGGCCTGGGCTCCATCCCGCCTACCCACATCCCATCCCGCAGCCCCAACAGGGTCCCTGTCCCCAGCCACCCATGGGGACAGCCGGGCGGGAGCTGCTGTGCCCCGCCAAGCGTCGGTCACCGACCAGCACGGATGTCCGGACGGTGTCAGGGCAGAAAGGCGCCGCGGGAAGACGGGCAGCCCACGGGTCAGGGACCCGGCACCCGCTGTCAGCAGGTCCCACGGCACCGGGCATCGCTGCACACAGCACCGTACCAACGGCACCACCGCTCGCACTGCGGCAGCGCTGGCTGTGAACCGGCATGTACACACACCAGGGTCAGTTAACCTGGGTACTGAAGGCGAGTTGTTATCTCCGTGTATTTGTCTGTATTTAGATGGTCTCTGAGAGGGTGTGGGCTCCTGCGGCAGCTGGCTGGTTCCTGCCCGGGCTGCTGGGACCACGGTCCTGCCAGGCTTCCCCACCACGTCCCTCCCTGTCACCGCGCCACGAGCCTGCACCACGAGCTGCACCACGAGCTGCTCCACGAGCTGCACCACGAGCTTCTCCACGAGCTGCACCACGAGCTGCTCCACGAGCCTGCACCATGAGCTGCACCACAAGCCTGCACCACGAGCCTGCACCACGAGCTGCACCACGAGCTGCACCACGAGCTGCACCACGAGCTGCACCACGAGCCTGCTCCACGAGCTGCACCACAAGCCTGCACCACGAGCTGCACCGCGAGCCCGCACGGCGCTGCCGGGAGCGGGGCTGGGGCAGGAGGTGCCTGTCCTGCTAATTAGAGTGTGCTGAGGAGGAACTCGCTCAGCTCTGTCTGGCTTGACATTAAGACCTAAATTTGCTGTAAAACCAAATGGATACACACACCCACATCTCTAAGGCTTTTAGTTCAGCAACAAGTGAATCCATCAAAGCCCAGCACCTAATTTAATAGCAATAATGAAAGGTGTGCGTCACTATTAATTTAAGCACTCCAACATTAGCCTTGCACTTAGAAACCAGCAAGGCAAAGCTATTTACAAATGAATGTACCAGGGCAATAAATTGAAAGTACTGGTTTGACCTGTGGTGGCTGCTTTCTTCATTTATACATAGATATATTTCTATAGATGCATTTATTCCCATCTCTTTAGCAAGGCCTCCCTAATTAAGTTGAAGTGGCAGTGGAAGTGTGGCAGTAAGTGTGGAAAGAAGCTGCTAAAAACGTATTTAACTGATTATAAATAATCTTTGATACCATAAGGTTGGATGAGGGTTTGCAGTATCAGAGCAGCCCGCCAAGGGAGGCCAAGGAGAGCGCCGGCGGCAGCGGCAGCATTTGCACCGCGCGGTTTGACCTCCTGGCGCTGCGGGAAGGAAAAGCGGCGCTGGGGCGGGAGCCCCCACTTGCATGGGGGGCCCTGGGGCGCCGGCACCAGTACCGGCACCAGTACCAGCACCGGCAGCAGCGCTGGCTCCGGAGCACCGGGGAGGAGGCAGGTGAGTGTCCGTGGGCGCGGAGGGGCCGGCCCCGTGTCGCCGCGTGTGCCCCGGGATGATAATGTGTGTTACGAGGAAGGTGTATGTCACCCACATTAAAGGAGTTTAATGTGCTCAGAGTCACATTATTGTACCCTTGTAGAATACATTATCTGTCACGCTGCTTTTACAGGCTGTCACCTCGCAGAGAGGCTACAGTGTTCCTGGAAACCATTATCAGCCTCTAATGATATTATCAAAATTGGAGCGCGGGGCGGCGGGGCCGGGAGGCGGCAGTGCCGCGGCTGCCGCTCGCTGTGCCCGCGGACGAGCCTCCCGCACGCCCGGCACGGCCGGCACGGGGGGGCAGCTGTGCCGTGGGGATGGGGACAGGGACAGGGACGGGATGACGGCCCCGCATGGCCCGGCCGTGACAGGCGGGGGCCGCGGGGCCGTGTCCCCCCGTGGCCGCTGCTGTGGGGCACAGCGGCACCTGCCCGACCTTCTGGGGCAAAACTGAGCGGCCGGAGGTGGGACGGGGCCTGTGCCGGGGCCTGTGCCGGGGCGCTGGGGCCGCTCTGGCTGCCACCCGGCGCAGCACGGGCGGGTGACCCGGCGGAACCAGCGCCCGCGGCAGCCGCTGCATATCGCACTTCCCTCGCCCTGTCAGGTGAAATTAGAAAAAGGGAGCCTTCTTTTTTGGAGTGTAATCTTCTGTCTGCGACAAGAAGCCACATAAACTGATAAATTGCAGATTAAACGAGTGCCACACTCCACTTCAGTCCCTGGCTGTTAATTCCCCAGTTGTGCAATTCCCCGCTCGCAGGGCCTGTCAATTCCGGCTAATCGCAGGCGGCACTAAAACACTCTGCCCTGACAGCCCCGGATCACGGAACCCCCGGCTCCCGGCGCAGGTGATTGCATGCATCGCATGCACAAATCAGCAATATGCCAGCAGGGCGGAATTATGTCCGATGACAGCCCAGACACGAGGTACATATTGCAGAGCGGCGAGCCCCAGCCGCCGTGACAGATTGCGGCGCGGGGCTGCGCGCTGGTGCGGGAGCTGCCGGCTGCACCCACACACCCGGCACTTGTGCCACGGAGCCGCCGGCACCTTGGCCGTGCTGCTGCAGGACCGGGCAGCGCCCCACCTGTCCCAGCCCCGTCCCCGTCCCCGTCCCCGTCCCCGTCCCGTGCGGAGCCGCCGCCTGGGCTGCCCCAAGGGGCCGGTGCCGGCTGTGGTGAAGCTGTTCCCGCACTGGTGCGGTTAATGGGCAATGGGGTGGGAGGGCTGGGGTTGGAGGGCACCGCGGGCACGCGGGACCCCGCTCTCCGCACCGCGATGGGGGCGAGCCCCGCTCAGCCCACCCCCAGCTCTGTTTTAACAGTTAACTTGCCGTAGTCTGTGATCCTGAAAAGCTTAAATTGATGACAGCCTTGCAGTTGCTCATTAATAATTGCTTCATTACTGTAGGCGACTGCATTCTCCTGACAATAATGGTGTTTGCTGGTGTATTTCTAATTATCTGGCATTTCAGCTCCCTAACAGAGCCCCAGCGCTGCCCGACGTGAAACCCTCCGGTTCCGCGGGAGCCCGGCGCGCTCAGCCCCGGCCCTTCCCGGCACGTGGGCGTCTTCGAGAGCTCCCGCCAAGTCCGGGCCCACTGGTGGATCCTCAGCCCCGTGCACACTGTGGGGACGCTCACGCGAAGGTCGGTTTGGCCGCGGCGCTGCAGAGCGGGTGGGACGGGACCCCGGTGAGCGGGGCAGGTCCCGCGGGTGCGACTCGTCCGGGGTGAGCGGAGCCGGCGGGAGGTGCCAAAAGGGCTGCGGTGCCGCGGTTGGGGCCACTGCGGGCTGGGCCGCGCTGCTGCCGCGACGGCTGCGCCGGCGGCTGGAACGCAAGTGCTGCTGCCAGCTCCGCCGAGGAATCCATCGGGGGTGGCGACGGGGGAACCGCGGCCCCGTCTCCACGCTCGCGGCGCGGAAATGGCCACTGGCGGCCCAGTTTAGCCCGAGCCGCCGGCTCGGAGCCCATTACGGCATCGCGTGTGTTTCCCCGCGCTCCCCACCTGGGGAGGGGGCTCATTTGTAGTTAAAAATCTATTGTGACTTGTCAGAAAAATGAATAAATGAGCACATTATTTTTTCATTTTGGAGCTCAGCATCTGTTTGTCTAATCAAGAAAGAGAACTGGGAAAGTCAACCAGGGCTGACGCACACATTTTATTTAACTTTTCCTCTGTCAAAGGAGTTTAAATGTGTAATGAACAGGCCATGGTGATTTGAAATATAATCCCATTACTCTGATGAGATTACCAAGGCTGTGAGAGTTCACAAATCATGCTTAGGGTTTTTAGAGCAAACAACACCCTGTTGAGATTTTTTTCTTTTCTTGCATTTAAGCAGAGGTGTGTGGGGAGAATAAAACCTGACAGTGCTTAACCCTTCGTGCCGCGGCAGCGCGGCGGTGCCGGAGCCAGCGCGGCGGTGCCGGAGCCCCCGCTGTCCTGCCGGCCCCCGCTCCCGCTCTGCCCGCGCGTCTCCGTCTCGTCCCAGCGCCCGCACCGGGGAGGCGGCACTGGGATGTGATTTAAGGGGCCTTAATTTTAGCAGCAGCAGCGGCAGCACCCAATACCGCCCGCCGCCGCAGCAGCGCATTTCCATGAAATTCATGGGCCCATTACAAACATGTCTCCATAAATAACTCCCCCCATTAATCTCAGGGCTGCACCCAGGGCTGTGTGATGGTTTTTGCTGCTTGTCCCGGTGCAGGGTGGGTGCAGGGGCAGCGGCAAAAGCGCCTGGGACGCACCAGGCTCCTGCCACCCAAACCCCAAAGGAGCCTCTGGCTCGGACGCCCGGGGCTGACGGCAGAGCCGGCGTCAGGCTGCCCAGCGCACCGGGGTGCGGGACGTGCCAGCGTCCTCTGCTCCAAGGCGGCTCTTTTGGTTCCCAGGATGCTGATGGGACGCAGGAGGCGGGACGGGCTCGTCCCCACGCGCTGCGGCTGCTCCAGCCTGGGCCATCCGCACCTGCCGACGCTCCTGAGCACAGAGCCGCTCATCAGCATCAGCTATTTTCTGCTTTCACAGATCCCAGACGGCCGCCCGGCCACCCGGGAGCACAATGAACGACGGTGGGGTCTCAGGGTCACCCGTCTCCCTGGTGGACTCTCACCAGGCCTGTGCCCGTGACTGTTCTCAAGCGCCCGCTCTGCTCCGTGAGGTGCAATGGGCCGTAAAGCCCCAGGTGCACGTGCAGCCGGGTCCCCCCAACAGCAGAAGTAGAAGATTCAGCAAAGCTCCGGTGCCTCCGGCAGCTCGGCCGTGAGCAGCGGCCGCGTGGCGCGCAGCCGCCCTCCGCCGGAGCCGCGCCGGCACGGGAACAGCTTGCTTTGCTGACCCAGTTGAATGCCCATCTGAATCAATTAAATCTACAACTACCGGGAAGGACCAGCCCGTGCTGGGTTTGCGTTCGGCTGCGCACAGATTGCAACCATGAGCTCTGATTTAACCCCTTCAGCAGGCACCAAATGGTGGAAACGTCTGTTCAGAGGGAGAGGCTGTTCAGCTCCTGAAACGCTGGACGGTTCCAGAATTTTGGGACGGTTTCCTCCACACCACGTATTCAACTGGATCTGGGCTTTGAAAGTAAATTCACGTTTTAGCTGCAAACAGCCCTTTCAGAGCAAAGAAACTCATCCGGGGCTCCCCAGCTCGGCTGCTCCCCGGACGTGCTGCGTGTCCCGGCTCCGCCGCCCGGCAACACCGCGCGCGGCACAACCGGAGGGACGGGGCACCCGCGCGTGTCCGGCACGGGGCTCTGCGCCCGCGGGCAGCGCCGCCGTTCAGCCAGCAGAGAGCTGATTATTATGCGAGTCTTCAGGACTTGCTGAAAGCAAAATACGGCACGTATGGAACAGCTACTGGTAACACAGAAATGTAAGTGGGTGGCAACAGCATTACAGCCACGGAGAAAACGAGACTTCTCTAGTTTCTGATCTCAACGTAGGCAATTTTTGAGCTCAGTTTAAAGAATTGAAACTACGTGGCAAAAGAACATTCACATAACAACTTTAATGTTAAATAGTTGACAAAGTTGGTTAAAAGAGTCATTTACATTGCATTATTGAAGGGTCTCTCCCCATTGCATCTGTGCTGCATTTGCACATATAAAATATTACAAAATGTAATATCACACTATAAAATACTTTTCTCTCGTTTTGAAGATACCGTGGAAGACTGCAGCGCGAGGCTGGGGCTCCCGCGGCAGCGCCGGCACCACTGAGCCGCCACTAACCCAGAGCTCCGAACGCAACCGGCGCGGGACGAGCTCGCTCTGCCGGCGCCGCCCCCTCCGGCCGCGTGAGGCTCGGGCAGTTTTCTGTGTACGACGGCGGGACGCGGCGGGAACCGGCTCTGCCCGCGGGACCCGCAGCCGCCCCGCGGTTAAATGCCCCTCGGAACCGGCGGCATTTTGGTGACACCGAATCCCCGGCAGCCGCGCGGAGCTCCGGCCGCGGAGCCCCCGGAGATCTGTGAAGGACACCTCTGGTGAACTGAACCAGAACCGCAGGCTGGTTCCCAGTACTCCCCCTCACGTGTGGACAAGGCCAAGATAGTTACAAATACCAGTACAAAGCAGGTCTTAATTTTTATTTTTAAAGAACAATCTTAAGAAAAAGCGAAGGCATTTCCCAGAGTCCCGAAGGCTGCGGAGCCGGCGCGGCAGCCGGCACTCCTGCCCACTGCGAGGTGCTGCCGGCTTCCAGAACATTGCGGTGACTGGAGCAAACGACCTCCAGTAAAACGTACGCAAAGCTGAAAAGCACAGTTAAATAAAATATTTCTGAACAAAACAAACCACAACAGGCTCGACTGTCTCAGCGCTGCCTCACAAACCAGCTCCCTGCGCCGGCTGCTGTGCCCTGGCTCCCGCTGCCTCCTGCACTTCAGCAACAGCAGTGAAACCATCTGGGACTGCAGCCTCCCCCAAATAACTGTGCATCATATGGGCCTCGGCAAAGATTACGTCTGTTTATTAATAGTAAAAATGGATACATTTGTCCTACATTTTGTTTTTAGAAATTTGATCATGTCACAAGCAATACCTGTGTGTACGTGGGTGTATTACAGATGTATATAATTTATTTTAACCAGGCTGTGAAATAACATGTAATCACATCTCTTCTTGTGATTGTACATAATACAGTAATTAAATGATGCCAGTCTACGTCATTCTCTTATTTCTAATCAAAGGAACCTGAAGCGTAACAGTCTTCTTTCCGGCTGATATGGCTCTTTGTTTTGTCCCGGGGAGGCGTCCCGCGGGCAGCTCGGGCGGGACGGCGCCGGCGCGGCCGCTCGGCACACGCGGCAGCGGCTCCGCGGCGCTCCGGCCCGGCCGACGGGCTCTCCTGGGCCAGGCCTCACTGCGGCCCCGACTTCTTCTCCTTCTGGAAGCTGAAGCTTGTTCTCCTGCTCAGTTTTCTTTGTTTCTGAGCAAAATAATCTGCTCTGGCTGTGCTTGCTCGCGACTCCAGAATGTAGTTAACCTGCAAGACACGAACCGGTATTTAACATCGGTGGCGCTCCGGCGGGGCAGCCCAGCGGGCAGGGCGCCTCTCCCGCCCAGCTGAGCCAGGCTTTAGCAAACCCGGGCAGTGCAGAGCACCAGCGGCAGCAGAGCCGGGGCTGGTCCCACCGTGCTCCCACGTCCCCTCCCCACGTCCCACCCGTGTCACCCGCACCTCCGGGACACGGCGGGGCAAGGCCCCGGAGCGCCGGCCTGACACCCTCGCGGCTTCAATAAACACCCTTCTCAGCTTCGGCAGACGGGACTCTTCCCTTGCCATGTTTGCATACTCGGCTCAGCTCAGAGTTTCCCTGTGTTTTGGCACATTTTACTTGATGAAAGCATTTTTAAATGATATTTAACAAGCCTGCTATTCCCTAAATTTATTATCTCCAGTGCTTTGTGATAATCACATAGATAATTTTAATGGAAGGTTAATGCAAGAATCAAAAAGATAAAAATGCCCTTTGGTCTGCCATTAGCTGGGTAATATGCTGTGCCTTAAAACTTGCACAATTTTATGCACTGTAGAGTGTTTCACTTTCATTCCATATTACAGCTTAAGGCATAAAAGTGTAGGGAGTTTTCACGGTCAGTAAAGCCTCAGCCTTTCCCACTTGCTCGTGTGAAAACCCGAACCTGAGAAGCGGGATTTCTGAGACTGCCAATACGGAACTGAGAACAAACCGGCAACCTGTGCACGAAACCAGGAAACGTTCACTATCAACAACCTGCGAGCCAAGGAAAGCTGTGCAACAGTATTTCCCTCCTGAATATTCACGTCAGTCCCAGCAAATCTTCTCCGACCAGTCTTGGATGTGTCGAGTGCTCTGATTACAGCAGCTTAGTTAAGATAAAGTAGGAACAAAAGACTTGGCCTAACGGTTCAGGAAGTGAGTTGAAAATCCCCAAAATACACTCACCTGCTACATTATTAATAAAAATTATCGTATGTCAGTTACTTAGCAATCCTCCAAACTCCATGCAGGAAATCAGAGCAAACGTGACAGATGGCTTGCCAAAATCACTGCTCTTTCAGTTCTGGATTGCTATAAAATATTAGTTTGTGGAAAATCCAAATTAACCATTCCAGAATGCAACAAAAATTTGTTTCAGAAAATAAGTCAGTGTGTGCACTGAGCCAGAGGAAAAGCAAATAGATCTGATGGAGTATCGGGTGGAAAAACAAGCTCTTGGCTTGGCACAAACACCCGCGTCCGGAACAGACGTGACGGGCACAACGAAAGCTGGTGTGTCCCTACGAAATTCCACAGAGAACTGGTGTCTCCGGTAACTAGAGCCAAACACTCAAGGGGACGCAGCACAGACGCGGCGGCGCCTGCGCGGCTGCTCAAACAGCAACGCGGAGCTCCCGGCGCCCCCAGAGCCCCCGCTCGCCCAACAAGGGCTGACACACCCCTCCTGGGACACGGCACCATCGAATACTCACCTTCAGTACAATTTCATTGACAGTAGCAGCATCTGATTCAAAGTAAAGGTGTTTGTAGTCATGATTGCTTAGATATGTAAGTTTAAATATTGCATGACCTGCAAAGACAAGAAGAGAGGAGCTGAGGGCCGCAGGTGGCGGGTCCCGCAGCGCTCACAGGCGTCTCGTGTCACTGCAGCTGAAGGCCAGTGGCGGCTCACGGGAGCAGCTGAACCGGCTCAATACGGCTCCTTCTCCCGTCGCATCCCCGCTGCAGGAAACGCAGAACCCGTCAAACGGCTGGTTAGCGCCGCTCAGCCCGCGCGCTGCGGCTGAACTGCCGCAACAGGGCAGCTCTATGGAACTACTCGCCGGATAATCACCCCGTGCAGGAGATAAGCGTTGTATTTAAAATAAAAGGCCAATTAACCCCAGCCCGTGGCCGTGGCTCCGGCACCGAGGTCTGTCTGCAGAACGCGTGGCAAGGCAAAGCACCCTTCACCTCTGTGGGTGTGCACGGCTCCGAAATTACAACCAATCCTATTCTATACATTGTACTTTTCCCTCAGTTTTCTCACAATTTATTCAGTTCAAAGGTCAAAGTTGAGTAATCCGTAAAGTAACAGCCACATTACTGTAAATTTGGGTCTTTCCTGGAGGAAAGCTAATTTGAAGCCTTATTTACATTATCTAATTCTCCAGGTTACCAAAAAGTGACTGATATACGCTCAGATCTGTGGCCAGGAAATCTGAGATGCGAGTATTTTATTGTGGCATGTTAATTAAACACCATTATGATGCACTAACCTGGAATATAAATTCTATATTGAAAAATTGGCTAATAATAATAATAAAAACCCCTTTAAATCATTTGACAAACGATGCCTCGGTGGTACTGAAGACGCGGGAACCCCGGCCGCGCTCATCAGCATGGTAATGCATGCACCCCGCGCTGCTCCTTTAGCATCCTGGAGGCGTCCGGGCCCCGCTCCTGGGGACACGACACCGCGCTTGTCCTCGGACATTTCAGATCACAGGTACACTGACGCACCACTAGGACTGAAACCAGGTCTGGAGGACCCCAGCCGGGTTCTCTGTGCGCTGCGGGCAGCTCGTGGTCACGGCTCCGTTCACCCACGGTGTCCCCGCTCTGCCGCCCGGCACGGGGACAGGACGCGGAACCAGAGCCACCCGAGCGCGATCCCGGCCGCTGTCCTGCTGCTGGAGAAACTCTCCCCAGTGCCCCCGTCCTTCTCGTAAACCCGTGATTTACTCCTTTCCAGCAAAAGCGCTTACACAGCTGACAGAGCAGAACTCTGGTTTTGAGCACGGATTTTAGAACTGCGAGGACTCGGCTCTTTTGATGACAATTAGAGGGACAGACGCTGGTAAGAGCCGCACTGAGCCATGGGCTGCGCTCAGTGGGACACCCGGGGGACATGGCATGGGGGCTGTGGCACAGGGGCCGCTCGGGGGCAGGGGGACGTGGCACAGGGGCCGCGGCACAGGGGATGCTCGGGGCCACGGGGCCGCGGTGCCGCCGCCGAGCCCGCTGCCAAGCCCACGGCACGGCCTGCGCCCTGACGGGTGATTGAGTGCAAAGGAGCTGAGCAGACTTTTCTTTCGAAAGCCCCATTACCGCATTATGTTTATGTGCTCCGTGTCCACATTACACTATTTACAGCATGAAATATTAGTTCATTGAAATCCTAACTGGCACTCTGCTCGGCTACTGTTCCTGCCAGATGGAATTTCTGAATTGTGAGATTGATTTCCATTTCCAAGAGTGCTCAAATATGTGCTGTACCTCCTTCCAATGGAGCACCACCCTTGACAACTGAGAGATCAATAGGAACTTCAATGGGCTTAGATTTCCATATAGGAATATCTGGTAACAAACAGCAGCAGCTCCGGTGGCAGAATTAAACCAACGCAGGTTTTGCACGGACGCTCCATGACGGCGGCTCCTCCACACACACCGCGCTCTTTGCCAGTGCCGCTCCTCACAACCGTGTGCACTGCAGGAAATCACTAATTCGATGGAGGATGAAAGGAATATTCATGACTTGGACAAAAAAGAAAACAAACACGGGGAAATGCAAATTTATGTTAATTTGTCAATATACCTTGATGATTGCTTTGTCATTACAGGGTCACAAGGCAGAAGTCAACAATTAAGAGTTATTAGTGGGATAAATAGCTGGAGAAAGACCTCACTGAAGAGCAAAACACTTATGGGCATCATTTGACATCATCACAGATTTTCACTATTTCAGAAATTGTGGCTACAACAGGATCAGACCTTGAAATCTCCTCTCACGGACTCAGAATGGATTATAAAGAAATAGAAATATACTAGTAAAAAGGCAAGGGATGATGAAAATACTATACAAACAACCAGTGTTTCTGTACAAAGGCAAATGTACTTAAAACGCTGCATGCAATGGGGTGACCTCTGCTCACCAGCCCGTTACATCTCACCCAACAGCTCCGGGAGGGACTCCGGTGTCTGAGATCCACGTGCGCACCCCCAAACGAGGCTGTGACCTGGAGCAGGGCCTGAAGCTCCCACAGAAACACAAGCGCTGCTTTAGCACCACAACACCCTCCTGGGAAGCTCGAGTAACGAGCGAGCCCAGAAGTTTCCTGCTGGGTGTGGGGCTGCAGGGGGGACACGGGGCGGGCGCAGGGACACGGGGAGCAGCAGCAGTGCTGTCCCCACTGTCACGGGGGGCTCGGCCCGTCCATGCCAGCAGTAGCTACCCAGAGGTTGTTCAGAGGATGGAGCCCTGACCCCGACACGAGTGGACGCAGGCGGGTCGGACCCCGCGTCCCGCTGACCCGTCTGCAGAGCCCAGAGCGCGTCAGCGGGAACCGACGGCGCCAACGCTGAGGACAAAGCGCGGGCCGCGGTGCCGCTCCAGCGCTGCCTCACGGTCACCGTCCTCAGCTCGGGTCCGCACGCGCTGCTGCGGCCGATTACCCGCCGCTGCCATAGCGGTTGTCTTGCTCCCAGATGTGCTGAAAGCAGAGGTGCTATTAAAGCGCTGCACACATCCCCTTTCGTGTCAAATTGTGGTAACTATTCACACACCTGGATTTTTTTTCCCCAAAGCCTTTTGTTTCTCCTTTGAATTATTACAAAAGGCAGAATACAAACAAATATTTTTGTGAGAATGGTGAAAACGGAGGTGGAACGCGGGGTTGCCCACAACCTCCTCACCAGCAGCCTTGTTTGGGAAAAAAGATGATAAATAAATCAAAATGCACTAAGCAGTGTTTCCACATGGCAATCGCCTCCTTCACTGCGTCTGCACCTCATCAATCACACCATTGTCTGCCTGAAAGGCGAGTCCTGTAAATGTCAGATCCACTCAAGCCCAAGGAGAAGCGAATCAAAATGCAGCACGGAGTTTTAATTGGATAGTGTAATTAAACTAAAAAACCCCAGCAGAATAGCTTTGACAGGATAGATGAAGACCCCTTTTAATAGGGCTACAAAACATATTTGTTAAAAGGATGAGGCAATGCACTCCTGATTGTGCTCCAGAGGACCCGCTCTTGAGCAGGGGTGGGTTTAAGGGGGCGCAGGGGCCGCCCGGGGCCCGACACCCCCGGCCTGTCGCCCCCGCCCCGCGCGACCCCGAGCGCAGCCCCGGCCAGGGAGCAGCAATCCGGTGCCGCCGGTGCCGCCGGTGCCGTCCCGCCGCGGCGCCGACCTGCTCTGCAAACTGCGCGGCCACGCGCATTTGGCCTCATTTCTGTTACATGCTTGGAAGTTTCTTTCACTCCCAGCCTGAAGTTTGGGAACATTTTCCCTGCTGAACCTATTTTTTACCTTTTGATCCGGGTCTGTGATGAGCCTTCTATCGGGTACAAATTTTCTTCTATTATTTCACCCTCTGCCTCTCTCTCAACGGGACCCAGCCCAGCATCCCGTGCGGTTTGCAGAGCACTGGGGCGGCTGTTGCCCCTCTGCTCTGCTCCAGCGCAGGCTCTGAGCAAACTGCAACACCCCCGTTCCAGCCCCGAGCAGCAGGAACCCACCCGCACTTCCCAGTGCTTTCTGTGTGGTTTTTGTCCTTTTACAACCCAGTAACGAATTCATTAAATTAGTACTACCCAACGTGCATAATGTGGAGGAACTGGCTACTGAATTAAAACATCAAGCTCCTTTAGCTTTAAGTGCGAAGCCCGGGCAGGCGCGCAGGCATCACCGGCGCTATCACTTACGGCAGCGCGGATACCGCTGGAAAAGCTATTTTCGTGCAGATGTGGAATTCAATGGGAAAGACTGACTCGTGTAGCAACATCAATCAAAACGTCGGCTCCGCTGGCAGCTCTCGACAGTGCGGCAGGTTCAGAGGTCACAGGATAAAGAAAAAGCCGAGCTCTGGTTCAGCTCTAATATCTCCTCGGCACAAGTCTCGCAGAGGTACCTGCCCCCCTTCTGTACCAGGCGCCTTTCATTAATCTTCTTGCCATCTTTTTTAACTAGTCATGCAGAACCGCTCGATAGCGAGACATATAATGGGGAGGCCCTGTGCCTATTACCAGGTTAACACTCTGTTAAGCCCCAGTGCAACAATGGAATAAGAATTTAAAGGAAATCTTAAGCTGCAGGGTGCAAAGCAGGCAATTAAATTACAAACCGAAGTTACCAATGTACTCTGTGACCTACAGAACACCTTTGTTTAGACTGCCTTCATATTAGGGACATTTGGATCTAGCAATTGAGATGTGTCGGCTTTATTAAAAGGAAAAAAAGGCAAGGAAAGGATCATAGAGAATATTTCATCAGTGTTTCAAGTAGATAATCACACAACAGTGACTTCTGCAGCTATCGTAAAATACTCATGAACGGAAAACCCCACGTTATTTTGAAAACTGTGAGTGAGCCCAAGTGCTGAGCTCGGGGCCACCAAAGCGCTGCCCACGGGGCTGCTCGTCCCCCGCGCCCGGCACCGCGGCCACCGGCACTGCAGCCACCGGCACTGGAACCATCAGGCACTGCAGCCACCGGCACTGCAACCACCAGGCACCGCGGCCACCGGCACTGCAACCACCAGGCACCGCGGCCACCGGCACTGCAACCACCAGGCACCGCGGCCACCGGCACCGCGGTCACTGGCACCATGGCCACCAGGCACCGCGGCCGCGCGCCCGGGCAGGGACGGCCACGGCGCAGCCACTGCTGCCGCGCTCGGGCCACCCACAACATGGACAAAGGCAGCAGCCGGTGACACTGAAGTTTCTCCCTTGTCCAGGTAATGTAAGAGACATTAACAGAATCAGATTTCCTTTAAATTACACTATTGCAAAGGGATATAATTGTATTAAACGTATTATGTTGCTTCCTTAAGACTTTATATTATGTACACTTAATTGAGATACAAAGCTCTTTTCAGCTATAAAAATGACAACTACTTTATTAAGGCTTAAATCTTATTTCTCAATGATAGGATGCTTCCTTTCAAGACTCAAAACATTCAGAATCTCTCGTGATAATCAGACTGAACCTGATTTAAACAAGCCGTTTGTACGCAGTGTCTTCAGGTTCTAATGGCATTTGATCGAGCCAGCAGGGCCATTACCTCTTCCCTTTGTCTAAATTCAGGGAGTCTGATCTAATTTACAAATAAAAATTCAAATGCTGACCCAGGCCGACTACAAGGGCAAACAAAAATCATCAGCCATCCCTGCCCACAATACCCACACTAATGGCACATTACATGCCAAAGCTTTCTGTTTTCATTTTCTGTTCCCACCGTGTGCAGCTCCAGGTCCTGCAACCTCAGGGCACAGGAAAGCGCCCGCCCGCTGGGAACACCCACAACAGCCCCTCGGGCTGCGGAGTCCCCGCGCTCAGCCCAGCGCCACCAGAGCTGCGCTGCACAGACCTGGCTGTCCAAAGAGAACTATCAGCAAACAAGCAGAGGCTCTTTACCGCATTGATACACGATTTCTGCTCTCACATTCCTGCAGAAAAGTATCAGTAAAACTGTGAGATCTCTTAGGCCTGCAGAGAGTAAGAGCTCATGGAATACTGAGCTGTGCTGGCTCCCAGCTTCAGAGGAACCTGCAGAAACCTGCGGATGCACCGGGCGCGGCAGAGTCCCCTGGGCCTGGCGGGACGGCGCGGCCACCGCGGGGCCCCACAAACCCTCCTCTCTGCAGGGGCTCAGCGCGCCAGCCCAGCAAAGCCGGGCCCAGCAGAGCCCCCTGGGCCTGGCGGGACAGCGCGGCCACCGCGGGGCCCCGCAAACCCTCCTCTCTGCAGGGGCTCAGCGCGCCAGCCCAGCAAAGCCGGGCCCAGCGTTGTTCCAGCCGGTGCCTGGGGAGGCAGGGAGCCCCATCAACCACACGCGGAGCTTTCACCGCTGTAACCGCTCGAGCACCGCTACATGTGCGGAACAGTCCTGAAAGACGAGATGGAGCGTGTTTGTGTTACAAGAGATAACCACATGAAAACAAAATATATTGCAGAACTCAAAGACCTTATCTTTACCCAGCCTCTCTCTCTTTGCAATAATTCATTCAAGGAAGATCCGGGAATAATTTTTTTATGTAAACTCTGCTACAAACATATATCACTATGCTGATAAAAATCACAGACAAAACTTGTGAAATACAGCGAGTTTCATTCCTTTATGCTACTAAAGTAACTTTTTTCCATTTAAAATTCCAGAGATACTGATCTGCTGTTGAGTCCCCAAAATGCATCATTCTGAGGTGTCACACTACAAGTCTCTGCTCCTGGCCTAAAAGAATGACTTGGGAACATTGTCAGTGAATCGGGAAGAGCTCAGCAGATTTCAGGAGGAGTTATTTTCTCCTTCTGGAACTATGCTGAACACTTATTTAATGGGAAGGGTTTGTGACAGCCATGCGAAAATGAGGAAATCATAAAGGTTGCCTTTGCCATAACCTGTCAGCATCCTCACACAGTGACCGCGATCCTTGCTCCAGTTGCAGTCCTGCCCTTCCGCCGCGGCCGCTACCTGCGGGTGAAGTTCTGTCCCTTGTACCCCTGGCTTGGCCGGATTTGGGTGCAAACCCGATTCCCACCGCAGCGGTGCTGCCGCGGGGCTGCAGAGCCCGTCCCGGCGGGATGCGCTGCGGGGGGTTCAGCTGGAAGGTCTCGGACCATCGTGTTAACAGGAGCATGAGCTGGAAACCCTGGGTTCCCAGGGCGGCTTTTCAGATACAGCCCCTTTTTGTGGGCACGATTTTACCACCATGTTTGCATCTGAAATGAAATGTGGCCTCAAAGCCAGAGGTGTTAACATGTTTACAAGTGCAAAACCACCTTGAGCTCTAAAGACAACGGCTGCACGGTCTGGACTGTCTGGTCACCGGGGAAGCCTCTCCTTGGGGTCACACCTTCCCAAGGACCACGAGATCTCGCTGGAGAGACAGAAGAGGAAGATAATAACTGGAGTAAGAACAGGGAAGCAGGAAGGGGTAATGAAGGGGAGAAAGATATAGTTCAATAATTGCTGATAAAATCTGTGGCAGCCATAAATTTACTCTTCCAAGAGAATTCAACAGATCATTACCTCTGTAAATATGTATCACATAATTCTCCCTCTCTGTCACCTTGCAGATAAGTACTTAATACTTAGCATCCCTACCCTGCAAAAGCACAAGTGTAATAAAATCCATCTGAGCTTTTGAACCGCAGTCACTTTTTGATAGTAGATAGTTACATTTTGGCACCACCGGGAGACATTGCCCAATTCCCCCAGGGCCCATCTCGTCCTTTTTCAAACACATTGTACAGATCTAGACTCCCACGACTCCACCGACACAACAAGCCGAAGCGCTCGGCCTGCGGAGCCGCGCTCCGGGGGCAGTGAGCACGGCCACCACCGCCGCGGCTGAGCGGGGCTGCCCCGCGGCTCGCGGCGCTGCCGCCGCTGCCGGCATGGTCAGCGCTTCCCAAACCCCAGCTCCCGGAGCAGCACGGCGTGATCCTGCAGCCACGGCCAAAGGGCATTCAGAGGGCACTGACACTTACTGTATGGCTGAGACCCTCATTCGCACCTAAGAAATTGTTTAAAACCAACCTGGATGTTAAGAAGTTCAAAAAAATTGTAATTATGCTGAAACGCGTATCTGAGTCCCGAGCTACGGGCTGGAGAGCCGGCGTCTCCTTGGGGTGACACTGCGGCAGCTACTGCCGGGGGCACGAAATGCTCTTAATGACGCCATTAGCTGTAAGCAGCATGAAAAGGACACTCATAAAATGTGTATCTGTTTATGTTGTGTTCTCTGTAACAGAACCGAGTCAGATTAAAAACATTCTATAAAGAATAAAATACACCTATGGAAAGAAAAGGACATGGCAGCAATAATTCTTTGGACATGTAGCACATACAGGGAGGGAGAGAAGAGAGGACATAAATAAAAAGGACTACTCACTTGGGCTTTTTTCTTCCGCAAGGTCACAGGCACAGAGGAGTTCAGAATCGATTGAAATGGGTTTCTGCTTAATCCAAAACTTAGTGCTGGCCTTCTGATTAGTAACAGGGTCTATCTCTACCTTGTCTCCAGAAATACCTGAGATGAGAAAGAATAGAGAGCCACAGCAGTGATCTGTTTAAGCGATTTCATATCAGCTGTTTGACACACTTTATAAATCTTAAATGGGATGAAAGTATATTGCCCTTTGGGGCTTTTTGAAAGCACAGGAGCTTTTGAAACCAAAAGCAAATGGTTATCAAACTGCATTGATAATCTGCATTTTATTCTCCTGCATGAGCATACCAACAAGAAAGAAACCACCGCAAACATTCCTTTCAACACACACAGAGCTCTCCGGGAAGCAGCAGCTACACGAGGTGCAAGATTTATAAAATGATACCGCTAGCTTTTCAGTCACCACTGTTCTATGCAATAGACACTATCACAGCCCGTCCCTGCCCAGCACACACACCGTGCCCCACCGGGACAGCACACACACCGTACCCCACCGGGACAGCACACACACCGTACCCCATTGGGACAGCACACACACCGTGCCCCACCGGGACAGCACACACACCGTACCCCACCGGGACAGCACACACACCGTACCCCATTGGGACAGCACACACACCGTGCCCCACCGGGACAGCACACACACCGTACCCCATTGGGACAGCACACACACCGTGCCCCACCGGGACAGCACACACACCGTACCCCATTGGGACAGCACACACACCGTACCCCACCGGGACAGCACACACACCGTGCCCCACCGGGACAGCACACACACCGTACCCCATTGGGACAGCACACACACCGTACCCCATTGGGACAGCACACACACCGTGCCCCATTGGGACAGCACACACACCGTGCCCCACCGGGACAGCACCGGAGCAGCACACACACCGTACCCCACCGGGACAGCACACACACCGTACCCCACCGGGACAGCACACACACCGTACCCCATTGGGACAGCACACACACCGTACCCCACCGGGACAGCACCGGAGCCCCATGGCACAAAGTCCCCGTGTCCCCTCCCCAGGTCACCGCAGCCGGGGCAGCGCCCCAATGATCCCTCTCATCCGTGCCGGTGCCATGGGGCAGCGCCAGCACTGAGAGCAGCAGCTCGCTGTCCCGGAGCTGCGGACACGCTGACCGAACCCCAGCGCGCTCTTTACATCGAGGTGTGGCGACCCTTCAGAATAATTGTATTTCTTCAGTCATGAGTTACAGGAGAAGCTCATGGGAAAGCGACAAAAGGGAGTAGTACAGGAAAAAGGTATTTAAACATCATTTATCTCTTGCATCTCTGGAAAAAACACCGAGAGAACCTTTTCCCTCCGTGGGGTCCGGCTACGGTGTTTCCAACACACGACACTCGGCTCGTCTCAAGCACAAGAAAAGCTAAAGGTGCTGATGACAGAACTTTCAAGAGATGTGACAAAATACAAAAGTAAGATGCCACAGACGTAAGGACTCTCCCAAACCCTCCACCATGACCCCAAGAGCTCTCGAAGTCAGGATTTGCAGAGCAGGTTGGTTTGTGTTTTCCCCCTCGCCGGGAGCTCGTCCTGTAACGCGCCCCCAGCCCCGGCCCACAACGCGCCTTGTCAGCGACCACACGTCACGTCACAGATCACAGTTCAATTAAGCATTGTATCAAGAGTCCAATTAACACCGGGACTGCTGGAACTCGTAATGCGAGCGGGCTGATGCTGTATCTGGAGCCCATTTTGGTTTGTAAACTAATTTTGGACAAATTATTTAAAATCGGCATTGCTGTTCTACTGCAATGGTTAATTATTCAAAATGGCATTTTCTGTAGTTTAAGGAAAACGCGTAAAGTCGCTGGTACAAGTTCTTATTTTCTCACTGGAAAAGTCACGGCAAGTTGCAAAAATAAAGGTGCAAATCCTATGTGCGCAAGGGCTGTTCCCCATCCCTTCCTCTGAAAACCTCACCCCTGGATATATGCTCAAAAATGTTCACTGTATGGTCCTGCAACTTCGGAATTCACAGTCAGTCAATATTGTTAATGCACCTTGTTAATTTGATAGGATTTGTCAGGTAACTCCACTGGAAAATTATATAAAACTGTTCCAGATGAACAGATGATAGTGACATGAATTAAAGTGATAGAACAATAGTGGAATATAAACCAGAAATGACACCCAAAGTGGCTGTTGATTTATTGCCATCCTGAGTTTGGTTCTGGGCTTCCATGTATATTAGTGCTACAAATCTGGGTCCATTTAGCAGCGCGATGCTCATACATACATCACCAGCGCCTGCTCCACGCCAAGGTCGCTCCCCGCCGCATCAATCTTCCCGCAGGGGCCACTTCCCCGCGCAGGGCTCTGCAGCCACCTCAGATCTAACACCCTTCCTCCTCTTTCATCTTTTTTTTATCATGTAAAATACACTTTAACTTCTATTATTTTTATCTGCAAATTGTTGCTGTATACTTCATCCATTATTTCTGTATCTCGACACCGCTGGCTTGAGCTCACACACACCCAGAGCGCACGCTGACAAAGAGTGTTGTCTTTTTTCTGTTATTGTTCTCACAATCTGGATGTGCTGAAACCTAAAATCAAAACACTATTAAGTATGTGGCTTCTGCAGTCTGTACCACCGCTCAAATTAGTCACACTCAAGAAAACAAGTAAAAATGCTGCTCCTACTATTTTTTTAATTCATTCATTTTCTCAAAAGAAATGTCTGGTAACACTGTTCCGTTCGTGCTCCCTTTGTTGGGGTCTGCACCTGCCCCCCTTTTCTGAAATATTTCCCAGCAGCCACTTTCCAAGACAATACGCTTTTCATTTTGCTGATGTGATACCCACGCGAATGTACCTCACTCCTCCACAACATGATAGAGCCCTTGTCAAAACGCGGAGGGTACAGCTGCGTGTGCCTTACAGCACAACAGCAGCGAAACCAGAAAGCCCAGAGCCCACCCGGCTGTGGGGAAAGCCGCAAACCCGCCCGCAGCCGGCACGGCCCCGGCATCGCCACGAACCGCCTCGTGTGCCGGACCCGGCACGACGAACACCACATCCAGCTTACTCCAGCACTTTTGGTGAACCTTGCCTCAAATTCAGGGATCGGGCCTCAAAACAGCTCCAACATTTCAGAAAGAGCCGGTATGCAAACGGCAGCTCACAAAGGCAGCTCGCGCCACTGCTCCCTGTCCTGTGCAACTGAGACAGAGCCCGGCACGGCAGCGATTCAACCCAACGCAGCTGCGCGTCCTGCAGCGAGGGAGCAAACCGGGAGCAAGCCGGGAGCAAAATGGGAGCAAACCGGGAGCAAACCGGGAGCAAACCGGGAGCAAACCGGGAGCGCAGGAGCAAACTGGGAGCGCAGGAGCAAACCGGGAGTGTGGGAGCAAACAGGGAGTGTGGGAGCAAACTGGGAGCACAGGAGCAAACTGGGAGTGTGGGAGTAAACCGGGAGTGTGGGAGCAAACCAGGAGTGTGGGAGCAAACCGGGAGTGCGGACGGGCTGCGCGGGGGTTTCTGCCCGGAGTGCCGACGGGCTGCGCGGGGGTTTCTGCCGGGAGTGCCGACGGGCTGCGTGGGGGTTTCTGCACCAGTGTGGGGGTCCAGCCCACGGAACCGTCCTCCCCCGTGCTGCCAGGGACTGCGACTTGGCCCAAAGCAGCCGACGTGTTCAGCGCGGCCCCCAAGCCACGTTCCTGCTCCCGCCACCTCCACAAGGGGCCGTGGGACCGTTCTGGATCCTCGGCGTCCTCTAGAAAAACTGGCACTTGGCTATGGCAGATGCATAAAACTGATGACATAAAAATGCTACAGAGAAAAGTCTTTGCCATCATTACATGGACTCGGAATAGCTCCCACACCACAGTTACTGATGAGACATTAAAAAAATGAGACCCGGGTTTTCCGTTTGAGGCTGTGGAGCAGGCCGGCCCTCGCAGGAGACGAACACGCTCGCGCTCAGCAGCCCTAATCCAAATAGCACCTCCGTGCTTATTTTACCAGCATTGCTCTTTGAATATCCTAAAAAATTTCCAGAGAAACCGCAGCTACATACATTACTTTGGACTTATTGAGAGGTTTTGATGCTGTTCATTTGCCCAAAGTTCGAATATCTCACTGGGGTTTTCTTTGATTTTTAAGAAGTGATTACATTACAAAAACCACGTTGTCAGTGCACGGCCATCAAAAATATACAAGTTCACAGACTGTTATAAAAGGGAACTGTTATGGTCCTTACAGCGCCGGACAGGGCCAGCCCGCTGCACACGAGTTAAGCCATTTGTTTCATTTAACAGCTGTTCTTCCTTAACCATTTATCTTTCCCGATCTGCCACGACCTTTGCCAGCTCTCCTTCCTGACGCTTTCCAGACACGTGAGCCCAGCGCCGCTGGCCGGAGCCGTCGCACCCGCAGCTGCTCCGGAGCAGAACGCGGCCCAGCGCCGCCCCGCTCAGCACCAGCGCCCGTCCCTCCCCAACGGCCCCGAATAAACCAGGAAAGCTTGTCGGGAAAACGGAGAGACGTAACTTCTGCATGTGCTGGAGGGCGGAGGAACGAAGAGACCGTAGTGACAGCGACACAAACTGCTGCAGTGTCAGTTTTACAATTCCACTGAATTCTACAGAATAAATGTATTTTGTAAACATAACGGCGCTTAATATTTTACTGCTGAATCATTTCTTTATGGAAGGTATTTGCGGGAATGTCACAGGTCACCTACCAATGTATCATTAATCAAATTTTCACAATTTAAACACAAAGATAAAAAGCCATTCAATCATTTTAGAACAGTAATACGGCTTTTATAATTCAAGATTCTGTCATCCCTTGGCCTTCAGGTTTTCCAAAGCATTCAGAAAGCCAATAAGGGCAACAGAAAACCTTCTGGAGAATACCAGTCGTATGTTGTTCCACCTCAAATTTCCTCTTGCTCCTTAAAATCTTTCAGCCTCAGAAAAGGAAAAACCTACTCATTCCTGATTTTGCATTGCGTCATTTAGAAACAACCAAACAGCTGGCAAGAAGCTTTCTATTAGGAAATCTACATTAAAAAAAAGGGAGGGGGTCATTAAATAATGGCCTTATTTCGGAAGAAACGTGTACTAGCTGATTGTGGATAATAAAAATACTGAAGTCTTTTCAAGTGAAAGCAGTTTTTTAACCGCCGAAGTGCTGGCAGCACTTCGGAGTGACGTGCTCCACGACAGAACCGAGCAGCATGATAACGGCTGCCTGAGAAACGCCCGAGACGGGCAGGCAGCCGTGAGAGACGGCCGGGGGTCTGAACCGCCCATCTTCCCCGGTTACGCAGGGATTGATTTACCTAACTGAACATCAGTGGTGAATCGAAGCCGATGGATCATGCTGACTTTGAAGGACTTGTAATGGTGGCTGCTGAGCATGTCCTGGACCGTGGCGATGTCGATCTGCGGGTCCTCCTCCGAGACCTCTTCTCCTCTTGAACCTGAAACAAGCAACAATGATGAACAAGAGGTTTAAATCCTGCGTACGATTCAGCCAGCGCTAAGTACGGCCGTGACGCCTGCGAGGGCTCCTCAGCACACAGCAAAACGCCCACGTCCCTGTCCCCGGGGGGGAATCCTCACCCTCCACCCAAAGCCGGAACCACTGACTCAGTGAGGACGGCGGGACACACGCCCGTGTCCCGCACCGCGAGCAGGGGCTCCGCGGCCCGGCCCGGGCGGTGGCACCGCGCTGGGCTGCCCGGGGACGCGGCGCTGGCCCTGGTGGTGGCACCGCGCTGGGCTGTCCGGGGACACGGCGCTGGCCCGGGCGGTGGCACCGCGCTGGGCTGCCCGGGGACGCGGCGCTGGCCCTGGCGGTGGCACCGCGCTGGGCTGTCCGGGGACGCGGCGCTGGCCCGGGCGGTGGCACCGCGCTGGGCTGCCCGGGGACGCGGCGCTGGCCCTGGCGGTGGCACCGTGCTGGGCTGCCCGGGGACGCGGCGCTGGCCCTGGCGGTGGCACCGCGCTGGGCTGCCCGGGGACGCGGCGCTGGCCCTGGCGGTGGCACCGTGCTGGGCTGCCCGGGGACGCGGCGCTGGCCCTGGCGGTGGCACCCGCGGCGCCCGCTAACGGGGCTGCGCTTTATTTACTGATTAGTATTCTCATTACTGCTGCAGGTACCGGCTTTATAAAAGGTAACATCTCATTAAGCCAAAATGCCAATTACTGAAAAAATATAACGCATTTTAAAGATTTTTTACATTTTATGACGTTGGATTAACACCAATTTAAACATTACTATAATGCGATATATAATTTTGTGCAGAGTAATTTCTATGCCAGCTGCTAATAAAGCATCTCAGCTCTAAATGATCATTCGGATGCTGTTAGATAAAGTGGTATAAATATGTTTGAAAACTGATTTAGCTTCTTACAGAAGATACTGAGGAATGACACGTTTTGTTTAATTTCCCAGCTAATGTAGTCCTAAAAGCTGAACCAACTGCCAGTTCGGAGCACTAAATTTGCTGCGGGAGATTAATGAAAACTTTATATTTTGCTGAAATTTTAATAACGGGAAGATGAGATGATGGAATTTTAGTACAGGTCTTACAGATCCAGCAAAGCAGGCTCAGAACTTGTCAGATGTTTTGCATCCATTTTGTTTGACGCTCCCCACGCCGCCCGTCCCGCCGGGCGCAGGGTCCCGGCCCCTCAGCCCGCGGGGCAGCCCCATGGCACGGGATGGTTTCCAGGGAAGGAGAACCCGGCCCGGGCGCAGAGCGCCCTGCTGGAGCAGCAGCTCCCTTCCCTTCCCTTCCCTTCCCTTCCCTTCCCTTCCCTTCCCTTCCCTTCCCTTCCCTTCCCTTCCCTTCCCTTCCCTTCCCTTCCCTTCCCTTCCCTTCCCTTCCCTTCCCTTCCCTTCCCTTCCCTTCCCTTCCCTTCCCTTCCCTTCCCTTCCCTTCCCTTCCCGGGGGGAGCTCAGCCTTGCACAAGCACCCGCTGCTTGCTGGGCGCGGGACGTGCTGGGGGTGGACAAACCTGAGAGAGAGAGGAAAACCCCCCCGAGCACGGAGCGGCCTCCTGGCTGCCCGAAAGCGTCCCCTTTCCTGTCTGTTCATTCCGTCAGAAACGTCGCTGCCGATGACAAGCAGCTCTCATGTCTGCATCAAAGCAAGACTAGCACTTGCTGTTAAATGGGTCAAAATGCACGTTGAGAGTGCAAAGCGGGATATTCCCATTTCACAGATGTCAGTCCCGTCAGCTTTGCAGCCTGCCCCGGGGTCAAGGGGAGGCCACAGCTCCCCACACACCACTGGGGACCTTTTCTGGGGGAAGGGGGACAGCGAAGGGTTAATTACAAATGGGGCTGTGCCATTTGACTTAAAAGAATTCCAAAAATCAAATGAAACAGTCTACACGTGAATTTATGCAGAGCCATCTTAACATTGCAGCCACTCTACGCTCCAGAATGACAAGATAAATTGTAATGGCTCCTTCAGAGACATTACAATGTATTTTGTCAAAGACCCCTGTGTTAATGTCTCTATACTATGGATTATCATAATGTATCATGTCAAACCCTCATGCTGCAGTACTTCAAAGATACACTGAGATATGTCAAACTTTTTGGTGCTCTCAAAAGCACGGCGCAGCACTGTGGCACAGCGGTGCCGGGCAGCCCAGCAGGGGGACGGCAGCGGCACCGCTGCCCGGCCGGGGAACCGGGAGCCTCCTCACCCCCAGGGACCAGCGACGGGTCCGTCCAGCCCGGGGAACCGGGACCCTCCTCACCCCCGGGGACCAGCGACGGGTCTGTCCGGCCCCAGGAACCCGGACCCTCGTCACCCCCAGGGCCCGGCGGGGCCCGGCAGGCGGTTGCCGGGTGTCCCCCTGCCCGTGGGCGGCCGGGGCTGGGGACAGAGCAGGGACAGTGCACGGTGTGGAGAGCAGGCGGCTGGGAGGGAACCCCGAGCCCCACACGTCCCCGTCCGCAGGGAGCTCGTTAGTGCTGCCCCAAACGAAGCCCTGCTCGGGATTCAGAGCAGTCACCTCCCAGCGCGCGGCAGCGTCCCAAGGGTGGGTGACAGGACTCCCCCACGCAAGGGGACAACTCTGTACAGCGGGGGCTTAACGCAGCGTGACACCAGCAGACAAACTGCATTGGCAGCTGTAAGAAATCCAGCAATAACACAAAGGATGGCAACACCTGAACTTGTCCTCACACCTCCTGCAAAATGCTCTCAAAACTTCACTGTACCCAGACCCGCAGGACGCCCAGCGGGTGCCGCTGCCCCCGTGCTCCCCACGTCCCGAGTGGGCACTACGTGCAGCTGTAATGATGCTGAGTCTTCCCAGATTTCACACACCCAAATTAAAAGTATTAGGAAGAAAATCAGCAGCCTGCCAGATCATATCCAGGGGAAAACCTGTCACTAGAGCCAAAAACACGAGCACCTTGTCAGCACCTGAACTGCCGGAGCAGCCGAGCAGCGGGACTGTGCTCTGGAAGCCTTTCAGATCCTCCGCGTGTCGGCACCTCTGCCGACTTTGTTTTATGGAGCTTTATGAATGGATTCAGGTTTACAGAATTTCTACAGTTGCTGCTCTTGGGAGAGCAGCCAGGAACTCCAGCATCCAAACAGATCATCTGTCTAAAGATGGCAAGACACGCGGACCCCTGCGGGTGCCCGGGATAATGGCAGTAATATCAGTAACAACAGGAGAAATGCCCTGCAGGGGAAAACCTGGCTGCAGAACTTGGCACACGGCGGTGACCCCGCGGCTCGGCAGGACGGCTGTGGCACGGAGGGCGGCTGTGGCACCGCGGACGGCTGTGGCACCGCCGGCTGCTGCCAGCCCCGCCAGCTGACTGCGGAAAGCAGAAAAATATTTTCCACATGCAAGCAGCTGTGAATAAACCTGTCAAATATTTACAGGCCTGTCAGGGTATTTGTAATGGAGATCACAGTGTGGCTTTTGAACGTAAAAGCTTCTGCTTGGGAAGACAATCAAATAAAGTGGATGCTCCAGGTCTATTATTTAGCCCAAGAGCAGCCCCGGCTGTGCCGGCACAGAGAGCGCTCGGGGTGCAGAGGAGCAGACTCCTTCCACAACGCACGCAGGCTCCGTTCGCAAAGACCTCTGCCGTTTTCCTTACAGTCTGCCTAATTAACATCACTTTGTGAAAGAAAACATAAGAAAAGGTGAAACGAGGTGTGGGATAAACGAGGTACGGGATGAGAAGCTGCATGAAGCGCAAAGCACAGCTTGGAGGGAGGCGCCGCCCTGGGCCAGCACAGGGACCAGCTCCCGGAGCAGCAGGGTGGGAAACCCACGGAGGGAGCAGGAAAAGAGCCGCGGCCTCGGCACCGCGCGGGGACAGCGGGACCACCGGGACCTGCCCGCGCGCCCCCAGCTCTGCCCAGCACAGCCGCCCGTACCCAGCAGCGAGCACAGCGCTGCCCGGGCACACACGCCCCGCCAGACACACGTTCTCCTCCGGCCGGCTGCCGCCCAGCTCGCCCACCTCCCGCCCAGCTCGCCCACCTCCCGCCCAGCTCGCCCACCTCTCGCCCAGCTCGCCCACCTCCCGCCCAGCTCGTCCACCTCTCGCCCAGCTCGCCCACCTCCCGCCCAGCTCGTCCACCTCTCGCCCAGCTCGCCCACCTCCCGCCCAGCTCGCCCACCTCTCGCCCAGCTCGCCCACCTCCTGCTCAGCTCGCCCACCTCCCGCCCAGCTCGTCCACCTCTCGCCCAGCTCGCCCACCTCCTGCTCAGCTCGCCCACCTCTCGCCCAGCTCGCCCACCTCCCGCCCAGCTCGCCCACCTCCCGCCCAGCTCGCCCACCTCTCGCCCAGCTCGCCCACCTCCTGCTCAGCTCGTCCACCTCTCACCCAGCTCGCCCACCTCCCGCCCAGCTCGCCCACCTCCCGCTCAGCACAGGGACCCAGCGGCGCTGCTGTCGTCTCTGCTCAGCCTGTGCAGCCAAACCCACCAAACATCAGCTCCTACTTCAAAAAACCAACCCAAACCAACAAGGGGAAGTGTCTTCTGCACACAGAAGCCAACTAAAAAGCACCAACGGCAGCGGGGTGCCCCACGCCTGCTCCCCAGCCGCGCGCCGCGGCGGAGCCCCGCGGTGTCCCACCGGCCAGCCCTGGCGCGAGTGTGCAGCCTCTAGGTTGGACAGGTTTCCCAGTCTGGAAACAGCCGTTGAAGATCTTTACTCTGTTGTTGGGGTTTTTTGCTTTGTTTTGCGTTTTTTAAACCGGGTTCAGTATGGAGATGGTGTTTTTGTCCAAGTACTTGAACTACTGTGAAATACAGAGTTATATTTGTAACTCAGTCCCATCTCATCATAGAAAATTCCGACAAACAGTAATGAAACAACAGGCATTGGAAATAAGGTAAACGCTAAACCAAGGAGCTTATCCAAAGGGGCCTGTGAGAACCAGAGGATGCATCAAAATGACACATTAGTAATATCAGGACACTGAATGCCGTACGTAGCCTATTCAAGAGCAAGTGAACGTGTATTTCCTCGATAAAACAACAAAATATAAAGTTAACGGCATTGCAAAAATGTCCCTTATTACTTTAATGTACTGGTATATTGCTTAATGAAAGTTCTTAATTGTAATACAATTAATTACATACACAGAGTCCCCAATTACATTTTCCAATAAGACATTGGCTTTGGTACAGGTCTAAAGGCACTAAACCAATTTTAATATATTAAGACCAATTTCCCTTGAATACTAATTACTATCTAATGATAAAATGAGAAAGAGGAACTTTCCAGAAGTAAGATGGTAAGAATAAAACTAAATTAGCCATGAACAGTTTGCTACTGCAGATAAAAGCATTTCACATTACAAAGTGCAGGCTTTCAGTTGAAAGATAAATCTTCGTGCGAGTTAAAAGTTCTGCATACTGGAAACAGTTAATTAGTCCGAATGCCATTAGCAAACCTTGGCTAGATAGGGGACTTCTCCACGCATATTTCTTAGCAATGGAAAGTTTTCTGTTTCATTTAATACCCTGAAATATAAACTTTCTATTTGCCCAAAGGATACTGGCAGCTATTTTACCAGCAGATGTTTGACATCATACATATATATATTTATAAATGAATATAAGACTATGAAGAGCACATTTCCAAATAATAGATGTTATAACAGAGTTTTTCCTGACTGGCATATCTGAGTCGAAAGTATTTCAAACAAAACCAAAACGCACACAATGAATATTTCATGTTGATGTTAGGACTTTCAAGCTATTATTTTATTAATAGTGCGAAGCTGTCCATGTTTCCGTTGCAATGCCACGCCAGAAGGCAGCTGCTTAAGCGCTCCAAAAGCCCATTTCTTACTGCGTACCGGGGAACCGGGCACGTGCGACGCGTGCTGACTGATCTCACACACCGCCCTGCTCAAGCACCGTGTGCGCAGGGAACCGCAGCTGTGCCACATCCACCCCGGGCAGGGCAACGGAAAACTGCTTGAAATTCACCCACATTTTGGGGGAGAAACTATAAACAGAAAACTTCTGCATTGCTCCTTTGAGCTGGGTATCCGTGGAGAGAGCAGTAACAGCGCAGCAGAAAGGAGACAAGAGCCATGCAAGCATTTCCAGTTTGCCTGGCTTACTGTCAGCCCTGACCAAACCCCAGCGGTGACTCGCTCCTGAGCTCCAGAGTCACAGCGTCTGCCCGGCCTGTGCTGCTCCACGTTCCAGGCTCCGGCTGGCGAACACGGGGCCCGTGAAGGGCCAAACACAACCCTCGTGACGGCCGCGCTCGAGCTGGCACCGTCCATTTGTTTGCTGAGGGCCCGGGGAGCTCAGGAACCCAGGGGCTCTGGAGGGCCCTGCCCTGCGCCCCGCCAGGGTCTGCTGCGGCGGGACCGGTGTCCTCACCCGCAGGACGAGCAGCAGCGGCTGCACCGGGCCCTCAGGCGTTCCCTCATTACCAGTGACACCTCTCCTGAGACAAGGCCGGACGATCTCCCAGAGCAAACGCCTCCCGCTAAACCACCTACAAACCCACAACGGATCTAAAGCAATGGTGCAACCTGAACCCAGTCACTCGAGAGAGCTACGGGCATCGGCAGATACAGCTACAACCACGACATCCCTCCACAGATCAGGAAAAGATGTTAAAGATATAGTATATACAAATATACAACATAAGTTAATTACAGAGCCTGGATGAAATAAATGTTATTTCTAATCAAAATGTGCAAAACCTATGGAAGTATGACTAGTATGCATCTTTTCATAGATTAAAAATCAATACAAAAATAATAGCCAGGATGCAGACATCGGAGAATTCTGGCTTGTGGAAGAGTGCAACTTGATTAGCGAGGTTACGATTGCTGCATTTCCTCACGCACAGCGCCCGGCTCCTCCTGCGCGTTCCTTCCTACCGTTCCTTAGAACCCTTTGATGAAGAAACGAACCAGTAGCACCAAAACTATTTGGTGCAAGTGCCGCTCCCCGGAGCGGGGCAGGCTCGGCGAGCGGCACCGCGGCGGCGTCCCTGCTCCGCACCGCGGCACAGCCGGCATCGCCGCGGGCCCGGAGGCGCTGCGGGACGCGCTGCTGTCATCCCGGGGTAAAATATGAAATGCTACAGCCAAAAAGCATAAATGGAAAGGTCTAATCTCTGTAAAGAAGGAAAAAAAACTCCTTCTGCTGCTTGAAAAAGGCCCTTATGTGACTGTTCGCAGCAGATGTTCTGACAGTCTTGGCTGAGAGCATCAGTGCTACTGGTTTCCTCATCAGGACAACCAACATTTTTACAGCTGAACTGAAATGGAATGAAAAAAACCCCAAACTGAGAGCATGACTGTTGGAAAGAACGAAGGACAGACCAAAACGCGATGGAGGACAAACACAAATCAATGTTAAATGCCCTTTTTAAAAGTTTCAGATAATTCCTTGTAAAGAAATAAATCAGGAAATATGATTAGGACCATTAAATAGTAACATAATAAAAATATTTGAGCATAGCTGGAGAGATTATTTGTCTAGCACTTTTAAAATCATCATACTGCTCTAGTTATATGTGCATGGTTAATTTCTTTAAATTCTACCAGAAAAATCAGTGCCTCTAAGAGCCGTACCGACACGGCAGAATGCGCTGCAGAGCAGTCGCTTCGTTCACTAAGAAACGCCTGCAACAGAACAAGTTTCATATTTCCATGTATTTCAGCGTTGGTCATAACTTTACAGAGCAGAGTTTAACACATAAAGATTAATCATGAAGTGATAAACAGGATGCAGACTATTTACTAGAAGGTTTGAAATCCATCATTTCCCCCTGGAATATCGTTCTGGCACAGCTGAGAAGCGCCTCGGGAAAGAGGCTCCTCAGAACTTACTCGCCCAGACAGCACAGCTCATATTCCAAAATACAGAACTTAGTGAGTTTAAGCAGTTTACAAGAGCAAAAGTGAAAAGGGGAAACATACTGTTCTCCCGGACCAGGCAGAATTCCAAAGTGCTCTGGCTCTCCAAGGTACAGTCTAAATCTACTGGGACATTAGGTTCATTCTGCTTCTCCAGCCGATACTGAGGACCTGAAACATAAAGTAACTTGTAAAATCATCTGTTTTCTAACAAAGCGACGGCTTATCACGTTCAACTAACACGAGATTACTCGCACCTACAAGGAAGGCAGGTGGATGTCCGCGTTTCAAGGCTCTTTGCTAACGGGAGGGGCCCTGTTAAAGTGATGCAAAGCACCTTCAACCAGGTCTTAATGTAACAAAATAACTAGAACGGAAAGAATGAAATCTATTCCCTCTTTATCAGTACTTCAAATATTTCTGAATGTTTCCTGACTTTGAATTATGAGAGTATATGATGAAATATTTAAAACATATAAAAAAATTAAGTATTTTAGCCTCAGATGACATGCCTAAGAAATGGAATTTGTTAGCCAATTAATTTTAAATTTACTACAAGAGAATTTCAATTATGGCTTCTCATTTTGTCTCCCCAGAAGCCTCGTGAAGCGCTCGCCACGCACCCGAGCACGTTCTGCTCCCAAACGGACGTTATTTCCCCATGAGATGGAGCCCGTTATTCCCGGTGCAGCGGAGGGGAGCGCAGCCGCAGAGCCCGGCACCGCAGAGCCCGGCACCGCAGAGCCCGGCACCGCAGAGCCCGGCACCGCAGAACCCGGCACCGCAGAGCCCAGCACCGCAGAGCCAAGCACCACAGAACCCGGCACCGCAGAACCCGGCACCGCAGAACCCGGCACCGCAGAGCCCGGCACCGCAGAGCCCAGCACTGCAGCTCTGCCCCGGCACATGAGGCGCCCCAGGAAGAATCCCGGCCCATCACCAAATTAAGCAGCTCTCTTACAAAAGGCGAATGGCCATCCGCATAACAACAAACCAATTCTGTTGCCATTTAAGCTGAAAAGCCTTCAGAATGGGGTTTTGAAAGCATGACCCATCAGTTCTAATTTTTAAAACTTATCCTTTCAGTCAAGACTAGAAAAAGGCCCATTCCAACTTTTATCTTCACTACAAAGTGCTGTTATCTCGGGCTGATGTCAGGAGCTCTATCTCTCTTTCTGCTGACAAGCAGAGACGAGAGAGATAAGATTGGGAACGAATCTCACTTCTCTGAGTAAATAAATAATCAATACTCATCTAAATGTAAATGAGAAAGTATCCCCCTCTGATAACAGGGCTCTTATCAAACAGCCAATTTTCTACAGACATTTGGCCTCAACCAAATCACCATCATTCAGCCCCAGCCTAATGGCTAAAAATCGTAACTAAATTGAACCGATCACCAGAGATCAACTAAGTTCAGCCATGGCTACTACAGGTTCAAATGTTTGGAATGCAATTTTTCCCCCATTAACTTTCAATAGCAATGAAGAATACACCGGTCAGGGGTTGAATCTGCACAATAAACAAACGCTTAAAAAGAGACCAAGGCCTTTAAACGAACCCCCAAACAACACCCATCATCATCTCCAAACTAGTTAACAGGGTAAAACGAGGATTACAGGAAGACCTACCACAATATTTAATGTTTGTGGCGTTGTCAAACCTAAACCACAAAGACCAGTACAAACAAACCCACAGGCTTCTCCTTACCCAGCCATGTCTCCTGCAGACTAGACAAGACTGTCCGTCCTCAGCATCTACTCATCTCATGTGTCTGATCCATTTTTGCACACATCCCTTTCTGTGTCTTTTTACTCCTGTATTATCCTTTCTGAGATAAAAATGCAATAAGATGTGGGCACAGCACGATTTGTGGACGGGCACAGAGGTGCACCCTGGCTCGTCCTCTCCTCCCTCCCTGATTTCTGGTGTTTGTCTCGGCTCCCCAGCGCTGGCTCCAGCGCTCCCAGCTCTGCCCGGGACCACTGCAGGACCCGTGGCTGATGGAAGGTAATTAGAGCCCAGCATTGTATACATACAGTCACGCTTGCTTTTCACCACGTATATTATTTTGCACTCATTGACACTGAATTCCCTCTCTCGTTTTATTGTCCTGTCACTCAGCATTGCGAGGTACCTCTGCAGTGCTTCACAGACAGCTCTTATTTGCACTATTCTTATTTCTTTTGTATCAACAGCACATTTTGTCACATCAGCATTCACATCCTTTTCCATGCCCCACATTAACGGAACAATGCGGGTTCCACCAGTTCCACTGGAACTCCACCAGTAACCTAGTTACTAATAACGGAGGGCCATTATTCCTATTCTTTGTTTCCTGTCTTTTAATCAATTATTAATCCATGTGAGGATCCTCCTCCTCATCGTGTGACAGCTTAATTGCTTTATGAGCCTTTGTCAAATCTTTTTGGAAGCCTAAGCGTGCCATAAACCAACATCCCCACCGAGCCGCTCTGACTGCTCACGGGCTGCTCCCGCTCCCGCGCCACAACCCGCTCCGCAAACGCCGTGCTGATCTCTTCCTCAGTCCGCTGCATCTGCCCATGTGTCACCTACTAATCCTGCTCTTTGCTATGATTTAATTTTACAATTTGCAGGTATATGCTGGCTTCCGACGAGCAGGGCTCCCCCGGCCACCACCCACGCCAAGCGCCTGGGACACCCGAGGGATGCAGCCGAGCCCAAGGGTGACACGGACTGGAGGAGCTGCCGGCACTGCCGAGGGCAGAGGGGGCTGGGAAACGAGGGCGCTGGGCAATCGCCAACCGCACGCGGTTCAGCAAGGGCAGGTGTGGGAGTTGGGGACCCCCGGGGGTCCCTTCCAGCTCAGGACATTCCGTGACTGTGTCTCACATGGCAGCTCCCCCACCCTCCCGCCCCAGGGCCGCGTCTGCTCCCCACAGCGCTGTCACCTGCCACCCACGGCCCACCCGCCTGCGACCCCGGTCACAGCGGCCATCGGACGTTTCGGGACAGCTCGGCAGGCACCCACGAGCAGCCACGGCGGGAGGTGCCGGACCGGCAGCAAAGAACACAAGCGAACCGGAGCTGTGTTACGGGAGCTGTGTTATGGGAGCTGTGTTTCAGGAGCTGTGTTCCAGGAGCTGTGCTACAGGAGCTGTGCTACAGGAGCTGTGTTACAGGAGCTGTGTTACGGGAGCTGTGTTACGGGAGCTGTGTTTCAGGAGCTGTGTCTCAGGCGCTGACCACGCACACAAGTAAGACAGGAAAGCAGTCAAAAGAAAACAGTTGATAAACAATTAATGTGGATGTCTGTGGTACCTTCCTATTTCAAGTTTCTCCTTTCACAAGGATACATGATTTATTGCTTCAGTGCTCCAACCCTAGGTTTTGAAAGTGTGATTTCTTTTGAGTTTAAACTATATTCTTTTCTTTGTTATCACTTTTTTATTATTGCTATAGAAAATATTTGCTGGAAATATGTTGCAGCTATTACAAGGTCATAAAAAAGAGGAGGTTTATGTATTTCTATCATTTCAAATGGTCTGTCAGAAGGTATCAGTTGTGCTGAGGCCCGGGTTCAGGTTTCCACGGGCAGCACATGGAAGAACCGCAACAGCTCAGCGGGGCGGCAAAGGAGGCACCGCGGGGTGACAGGGAGGCACCGCGTCCCCAAGGGGTGACAAGGGAGGCACCGCGTCCCCAAGGGGTGACAAAGGAGGCACCGCGTCCCCAAGGGGTGACAAGGGAGGCACCGCGTCCCCAAGGGGTGACAAAGGAGACACCGCGTCCCCAGGGGGTGACAAAGGAGACACCGCGTCCCCAGGGGGTGACAAGGGAGGCACCGCGTCCCCAAGGGGTGACAAGGGAGGCACCGTGTCCCCAGGGGGTGACAAGGGAGGCACCGCATCCCCCGAGATGGCAAAAGCGGCACCGTGACCCCTGGGAGCTGCTCCCCGGGCACCGCTGGGGAGGCACCGGGAGCGCCGGAGCAGGAGAGGGACGGACACCTGCACAGAAACCAGGACCAGAGAGGGCTCGGGGCTCCTTCTGTGGGCTGGTTCTTACAACACGACAGAAGGGCAAGGATTCCATTGTGTGCTTGGCAAGGACAATCAAACAACAGGAACTATGTAAACAGTTTGAGAGGAAATAGCTGTAAGGCCAGAATGTTTCCATCTGCAGTCCCGCGCGAGGACACCTTAAATCTGTTTATCCGCTAAAAATCCCCGAAGCCCCTCAACACCTCTGAAGTGGAATAAAGATTTTGTCATTACAAATGCAAATACTGGTTAATAAATAAATCTATTTAAACAGTGAAAACAAACTTTTAACATTACGCACAAGCACGAGACTTTTTTTCAGTCCAATCTGTTTTTTCTTAACTTGCACTGTTGTGACATGACTGAATTTTACACGCAGTTATCTGCTGCTCTCTGCAGAAATACAGATGGTTTTTGTAGAAATAAACAGTCATTTATATGAAACAATTGTAAAATAGTTTATGGAAACCAGTGGTGTAATGCATTCAAATAAATGCCAGGCCCGGCTGATGGAGAGCCAAGGTGTTAAATCACACTGCTTAAGAATTCAGCTCCGGGAAACAGATCGTAAATCCAGAGTGACAGAATTTCCAGTGATGGCAAAGGTTTCTGACACCCAGTCCAGTACACAAAAACTACAGCAGTTCAAACCCATTTTACTTAACACTACCCTGACAGGCAGTGAAATTAAAGAATTTAGTCAAAAGCCCCTTAAAAAGAAACAAGCGCTTCATTTATGTATCGCTTTCTGCAGGATGGAAAACACACAGCATAACCAGCAGCAAACCAGCCTTTGCAGAATATTAACGGAAGTGCTTTCCTTAATTGCTGCTACAGACTTGTATTCCTTTTCAATTAGCAATGTATGGCTCTAAATAAAGCTGAAAGGAGAAAGAAATGATCATGTTTGATCTATACTGTAGTGAACCTCCGGCAGCAACACGACTCCCAGATTTCCTATTGTAACCCACAAAGCGAGGAGCTGGCGGCAGCTGTGCGGGGGGGGCAGCTCGGCCTGACTGTGCCACTGAACACCCGCTGTGAACAACCAGCGTGAACACGACTGTTCTGTGCGCTGCAGGGCAGCATGAGGGGTGTCACAGTGAAACGGTGCTTCCCCGCTCACAGCCACACAACCGCAGCCCGGGCAGGGACAGCGTGACCCCCCAGGCAGGGACAGTGTGACCCCCCGGGCAGGGACAGGGTGACCCCCCAGGCAGGGACACCGTGACCCCCGGGCAGGGACACCGTGACCCCCGGGCAGGGACAGGGTGACCCCCGGGCAGGGACAGCGTGACCCCCGGGCAGGGACAGGGTGACCCCCGGGCAGGGACAGCGTGACCCCCGGGCAGGGACAGCGTGACCCCCCGGGCAGGGACAGGGTGACCCCCCGGGCAGGGACAGCGTGACCCCCCGGGCAGGGACAGGGTGACCCCCCCGGGCAGGGACAGCGTGACCCCCCCGGGCAGGGACAGGGTGACCCCCCGGGCAGGGACAGCGTGACCCCCCAGGCAGGGACAGCGTGACCCCCCCGGGCAGGGACAGGGTGACCCCCCGGGCAGGGACAGCGTGACCCCCGGGCAGGGGCAATGGGCTCCACAAGGAGCGGGCGGGAAGGAGATCCCATGGAGGTACCGGGGGCATCATCCGTGTCCCCTCCATCCGAGTGGACAAAATAAACTAAAGAGTCTCTGCCATCCAAACACTGAGCAGTGGAATTTAAAATATCGCACAAATTACAGCTTTATTACCAATCCAGAAGAACCAATCAATGTATGATTTCAATACCAAGAGCCCTAAAATAGACTCAGTTCAATATTTCACCAAGTTCCCCTCAGCCGCTCAGGCTGATGTCCAGAATCCCGTCAGCCCAAACACGCGGGACTAACGAGCTATTTCTGTTCTGACAAACTATTCACAAACTTTATCCCTGGTGAGCTGTTCCACATACCCCAACACCCCGTCCCGCTCCTGTCAGCGTCTGCTCAGCGTCAGCGGCTGGAGGACGGGCTGGACCCCGCTGCCGAGCGGGGCCGGGGCTGCGGGCACAGGAACCGGCCCCCGGCACGGGGGCCCTGTCCTGCACGGGGTCACCCTGCACAGCACCGGCCCCGTCCTGCACGGGGTCACCCTGCACAGCACCAGCCCTGTCCTGCACGGGGTCACCCTGCACAGCACCAGCCCTGTCCTGCACGGGGTCACCCTGCACAGCACCAGCCCCGTCCTGCACGGGGTCACCCTGCACAGCACCAGCCCCGTCCTGCACAGGGTCACCCCGCACAGCACCAGCCCCGTCCTGCACGGGGTCACCCTGCACAGCACCAGCCCCGTCCTGCATGGGGTCACCCTGCACAGCACCGGCTCTGTCCTGCACGGGGTCACCCTGCACAGCACCAGCCCTGCCAGGAAAATCTATCACAAACCAAGCGAGGGACCGTCCTCTGTCCACAACGCAGAGCACAGCACAGCAGGCGAGCGCCAGGGCCCGGCCCGGGGACCGCGGGGAAAGCCGGAGCACGGGGCTCAGCCGTGACTGCGCCCCGGCGCCCATCACCTCCGTGCCGAAGGGGGCAGTGAGCGGGAGAGTCTCGACCAAGGATCTACAAACACCCATGCTGTTTTTCATTTAAATCCTGCTGATACAACCAGCTCGATGCAAGGAAAAGCAGGATTTCTGAAGTGCTCCCAGGTAAAGGCATTCCTAACTGGAGGCACCAGACTGCAGGGACGCTATAATTATCCAAAACAAAGCACTGAAAGCAAAAGAAACTCAAAACTACCATTAAGCAGAAAAGCGTGCGTGTAGACACAAGGAAATACAAATTAATTGGCTTTTCAGTGTCACAGATGCTGGGGCTTCCATCTTTGCGAGAGTCAGAGCAAACATATGCATCGCCTACTCCAACATATTTACTTTTCAATTTAAACTCCTCGGTTACCCTCCTTCAATGACAGTACCAAACTTCAGTGACAGTTTATTCTAATTGTGCTTCATCTCTTAGAAATGCTTTAATCACAGGGCTGTGTTTTTACGTAGCTGCTTTTACCTTCCCACTTCTCCTGTTTTATGGGTATAAATACATGCACATATACATGCAGGAAAAATACAGCCCCCACTCTTTCCAGCCATTTCTTTCTGTCCCATTTCCCCTGTACACAGTGGGGCTGAGGAGCCGAACCCGGGCGAGACCCGCGGCTCATCCGCAGCACGAGCAGCCGCCGCGGTGCCGACTGTGCCATGTGGTGCCACGGGGTGCCGGCTGTGCCACGCGGTGCCGACTGTGCAACGCGGTGCCACGCGGTGCCGGCTGTGCCACGCGATGCCGGCTGTGCCACACAGTGCCGACTGTGCCACGCGGTGCCACGCGGTGCCGGCTGTGCCACACAGTGCCGACTGTGCCACGCGGTGCCACGCGGTGCCGGCTGTGCCACGGCCCCAAGGACTTCATGGCTCTTCCCTGGTCTCTCTATTCCGAGCTCCTGCCGGCAGAGCTCTGGGGGATCACTAACGGCGCTGTGTGGGTAACGAACCCGCACGCGGCTGTGCCGGCTGTGCTGCTCCCGGCAGGGCCCGGCGAGCTGGCGAGAGAACGGGTCATCCTGCCGGCCCCTCGCAGCTCTGACTCCTTTGTTTCGCTTGTTGGACCAAAAGATGACATGGAGGCTTTTATTTTTATGTCCTCTCCCTGTTTCTTGAATTTTCCTCTTTCCTTATTATTCGGCTTCCTGTGGCAGTGAGATAATACACTTATCCAGACGAGTAGGATTATTTCAGACTATTTTCGGTCACTTTGCACATCTTAAAGAATGCAAAAAGCACCAGTTGACAGCTGTTAGGGACTTGAATGTTATTATAAAGCAGCTGTTTTCATTTATAGAAAAAGTATTAGTCTTCCTCCAAACTGAGCAGAATGCTAAGTTAATAACTTACTCTAACCTACGGAAAATACAGGTCATGTCTGTGAAATGTTGGCAGAAGGTATTGTTTATAACAATTAAACTAGTGCAGCAGTTTGTTCTTAAAAGGACTGAGCATTTCTGGTTCAGGGATGTTTGCAGTTTGAAGCAGCTATTAAATAACCATCAGTAGCATGTTCACCCTGCAAAGGATTTCTGCTTAAATCAGACAAGATTAATCAGACAAGGCTTCTCTGCTCACGAGAAATTTCAGATGAAGAGAGGCTGACGTGGACCAGAAACAGGCAGGATTGTTCTAACGTTTCAGCATTTTACATGGCTTAGTTCTGTCTCTCATTGCCTTCTAAGAACATTGGGGTTTTATATACTCACATCAACGCCTGATTTGTTTGCAAACAAAGCCTCCGCACACATTCTCTCTGCATTCGCGTTTGCTGTACACCAGCATTTCCAGTCCCTCGGCCGGGCTCTGGAGGTGTTTGCGGCGGAGCAGGAGCCACGCGGCTCCGGGCAAGGGCAGGACCTCGCAGCGCAGACGCCTCCTGCACAGCCCGAACCCGCAGTCACCGCGGCCGAGCTGCACGCAGTGTCCACGCTGAAGGCGTCATCTTCCTCAGGTTCTAAAGGTGTAAGCCATGCGAACATATTTTATCGAACTCCCTGCAGCCTCGTGCGTGGGGCAGGTGCCCAGCGCCGGGGGCAGAGCAGCGGCTGCGCTGTCACCTCTCAACACGAGGGGCTCGTTTCACCCGGCAAACCAGGCCTGGCCAGCGCAGGAAAAGTCAGACAAGCAGAAATACGCACCAGATGGATTGTGCAAGAAAATCAATTAGCAGTAGAGCAAACCAAGTTATATTGATAGTGGTATTTTACAGTTATGCAACATGATCTGCACAACATACAGAACCTTCTCTGCAACGCACCACGGTGGGGCCTCAAAAGCATCCCAGTGTCTCCCCTTTCTGTCGCACGAGGCGCGAGGAGGCGCCTGGAGGTGGCCCCTGCCGGCTCAGACCGGGCTCCTCCAGGCGCTCCTTCCGCAACCAAAGCGCTTTATTTCTGGCTCTCACGTGAAATGTGCCTGTGCAACACATGCTGCTGAGCACGCCATAGGTTAAACAAATTGATGGCAAAGTATTCTACTTAGTTATTTTTCATTACCATAAGAAAACATCAATTACATTTTCTATTTTATGAGCGTACACAAGGGAATCCATTACAATAACAGAGGTTATATGACTCTCTTTGCTGCTTCTTTCCCAAGCAAAGGGAACTTGGCTTTAACAGACAACGGAACCAGCCCAGAGAAAAGGAGGCGCATGTCTGCCACAGGCAGCCCCTATCCCGATTTATCCAGCCTGGCTCCAACTAATTAAACACCTGCCTCAACAACTTCCTCCGCGGATTCATCTTCTCCAGCGCGTGGCCCTGACCGCTCGGTGCGGCCTCTTCCCCGACCTGCAGCCGTTCCCGGTGCAGCGTCCCCGGTCGCGGTGCCGCCAGCTCCCCCAGCCATGCGGCTCCGGCACAGCCGCGTCCTCTCCCTGTGCCACCGAGCGGCTCCCGAACCACCTGCATTTCCTCCTGATTCACTCCCTAATAGTTACTTAAAAATGGTCGGAGTTCATCCCCCTAAGGCAAAATTCTTATGACACTAAGAAAGGAAAACTGCAAGGAACACTAAATAGTTCGCAATGATGTTATCTAATGTACTATCTGAACAGAGCCAGGGACAATTGGAATATTGCTTCCATCTCCTGCATGGCGCTTTCTACGAAACAAAGGCTGGACCCAACTTCTACCTCCTCCCACTGACCTATATCTTCCTGCAACAAAGAACCTTTGGCCTGGAGTTAAACTGCAGCCACAAGTCTTTATTCAGCTTTAGTCTTTTCAACAAATGGGATTTTGAAGTAAAAACATTGGTATTAATTTTTACAGCCGTAGTTTGCACTACATGAATGCCAGTGCACGTGCCGAAACCCGGACCCGCAGGAGAAACCCCCGTGTCCCCATGGGCTGGCGCTGCAGCGGGACGGGAACGGCAGCTCATTGACTTCCAGAGCTGACCAAGGTGTAGGGTTTTCAGGGACCTACAACTCAATTGCTTGTTGAAAACCCTACTTGTAAGCTGCTGGTCACCAGCTGGATAAAATAACCGGTATTTGAGCCCTGCGCGTGCTGGAACGTCCCCGAGCCGACCCTGCCGCACAAATCCTGCAGTTCCCTCACCCAAACCAGCCGGCCAAGGTTTGCATCTTCCTACAAACACGGGACTGAGCTGAAGAACGGCAAGTCTGTCACTGGTGAAAACAGGTCAGAAAGCAATTTCTTACACAGGTACTTGAAAACAGCATAAGCTGTAAAGGTAATAAATGCATTTGTGCTGCGAAGGCTGGGCTGGGGACACACTGAGAAAGCGCAGGAGAGTTCACAGGCATCCCGGTTTTATTAAACTGTGACAAAAGCTTTAAATAAACATGTTAAGTCTATTTTTGGTTAGTGCTTTTTAAAAATCAGAGGAATCAACTTAAAAGGCAGCGTTACTGAATGAGAAGAAATGCTTTCCTAAATTATGTCTTATCTTTTATTCAGAACTTTGACATCCTAATCCGCTGCTTAATAGAACGACTGGAACCGCAGCAGCGCAGGACTCGCTAATAGTCTGAGCTGAAACCCCATTTATCTGGGCATCTCCCGGGGAAAGCAGGAGGCGCATCCGCTCCTGATATGAAGAATGATGACGGGCTCCGTTCCCCTCCCGCTGCCGCAGCGCTGCCCGGGCACCGGCTGTCCGGCTGTCCGGCAGCACTTCCTGCAGCGCTGCCCGGGCACCGGCTGTCCGTCTGTCCGGCAGCACTTCCTGCAGCGCTGCCCGGGCACCGGCCGGCCGTCTGTCCGGCAGCACTGCAGGTCCTAATTCTGGACATATCTATATAGAAGCTTAAACTGAAATCTGCAAGCAACACTATTTAAATAAATCCAGCTATATGTTCAAAAGTAAACAGGCCTGTAAGGAACCAAACGGGTTTTAGTTGTGACTTTTACTGTGGTTACGTCTTAGAAAAGCGAGATGTCACATGGATAATTTATGAAAAGTAAATCTAAATGATTTCTTATATAATTAAAAAAGCCTCAAATGACACATACATACCCTATTACTACAAATGTTTCTGAGCAGGAGTGCCAAGACAGCATAAATTAATGTGTTAGCTGAAGGAATAAATGACAGGCCCATTCCATTTCTAAACTACCAAGCACAGGTAACAAAATAAGGAAACCCAATTTCGAAGGGACGCAGAATACAACAGCCGTTCCCGGGGAGCAGAGCGGGTGAAGACGGAGCCGAGCGAACCCTTTATCCACCCCCTGCGGGGAAGAGAAATCTGACCCAGGAAATAAATAAAAGTCACCCAAAAAGTGAACAAAAGAGGTGTTTGAAAAAAGCAGAACACCATTCATCGCAGCTAACGACTTGTTCATTATGAGTGATGATGGATAAAGACTTCTCACGCTGAGATGAAATCAAGATTTATATGCATTGTTTCCTCTCCCAACTTGTGGGAAGATCATCATCATTTAATTCTATCTCTGCGGCCAGCGATGGGCATCCAGAGAGCGGGGGCTCACACGGCGCAGTCAGCTGGCACCAGCTGCGGGAGCCGCTGGCACATCTGGCAGCAGCGCCGCAGCCGAGAATGAGCCATGAGCCTGGCTGGGAATGAGCCGTGAGCCATGGGCCTGGCTGGGAATGAGCCGTGAGCCATGGGCCTGGCTGGGAATGAGCCGTGAGCCATGGGCCTGGCTGGGAATGAGCCGTGAGCCATGGGCCTGGCTGGGGATGAGCCGTGAGCCATGGGCCTGGCTGGGAATGAGCCGGGGATGAGCTGTGGGCCTGGCTGGGAATGAGCCGTGAGCCATGGGCCTGGCTGGGAATGAGCCGTGAGCCATGGGCCTGGCTGGGAATGAGCCGTGAGCCATGGGCCTGGCTGGGGATGAGCCGTGGGCCTGGCTGGGACTGAGCCGGGGATGAGCCGTGGGCCTGGCCGGGGATGAGCCGTGGGCCTGGCCGGGGATGAGCCGGGGATGAGCCGTGGGCCTGGCTGGGAATGAGCCGGGGATGAGCCATGGGCCTGGCTGGGAATGAGCCGTGGGCCTGGCCGGCGGGCAGAGCGTTCCCTGGGCTCCCCAGCCCCAGCCCCTCACCAGCCCCTCGGCAGCCCCGGCCCCTCGCTCCCCCCACCTCCACCCCCCTTTCTTTTTTTACGAGAATCAGATTTTCATTGCTCCGTTCAATTGCTCTCCTCTGCCATTTTTTACAGCTCTTATCGTTCCCTTGGAATATGGCCTTGAGACAGCTCATCCGTGTCCTTCGCTGTGTTATCTCTTCTAACTTTTATTAAAACTTCAGCTCTCATCTGAAGATAGCTAATTAAATCCATGACAGATTATACACTCGTTTAAAAACTGCACTGAACTACTTTTTCTAAAGAGAACAGGGTTTATTTTCTGTTCCCATAGTTAAAACTAAGGGTATATAAGGAGGTTTCATTCATTTACAAAGACAAGATCCTTATCTCTACCCGGTATATAGATAGGTTTATATTAAAGTTCCTTTGTTGCGTGACAAGACTCGGTGCAATTTTTCACAGTAATTATTTCTTGTTGCTGGGAAGATCTCTCTGCCTTATACTTTTGAAATATATATATACTACATATATGTGAATGCACATTTACACCATTGCCCTAAAATAGAAATGCAAGTACTGTAAATTTTCTTTCTTTAAATGCTGAAATGCCTTCACCATAATAGCACTATTTGACAACACCGCAGAAAGTAAATTCTTCTTTTTCCGTACACATAGCCACAAATCCTTTAATTTATTTAAAATCACACTAAGCATCATTTTCTTACATAAATGAAAAGTATAGCAAGTCTATCAAGGCCTGGTCTTACTGTACTTCCACCCATCACCTCCAACTACCGCTGGCTGGACCTGAATGCAAATGGCTCTGTCACCATAAACAGACATTTGCAGTAACGGACCCCTGCCCTGCAGCGAACCCTGGGCACCGTGCAGCTCCAGCGCCCACTCGGCCGGGCCCGAACCCTGTGCACTGTGCAGCTCCAGCGCCCACTCAGCTGGGCCCCGAACCCTGTGCACCGTGCAGCTCCAGCGCCCACTCGGCCGGGCCCGAACCCTGTGCACCGTGCAGCTCCAGCGCCCGCTCGGCCGGGCCCCAAACCCTGTGCACTGTGCAGCTCCAGCGCCCACTCGGCCGGGCCCCAAACCCTGTGCACTGTGCAGCTCCAGCGCCCGCTCGGCCGGGCCCGAACCCTGTGCACCGTGCAGCTCCAGCGCCCGCTCGGCCGGGCCCCGAACCCTGTGCACTGTGCAGCTCCAGCGCCCGCTCGGCCGGGCCCCGAACACAAACCTGCACGGAACCGCGTCCCGGTGCTGCTGGAGATCACAACACCCGCTGAAACAAACAGCGTCTTTCACAACAGTTAAAAGAGACACAAAATATGCTCATGGCAAAACACCCTGCCCTCTAGAAAAGAGGATAAATAACCCACCTGAGCCTCTCTGGGATCCCTTCCTTCTCTTTAAGGCCTTTTGTAAGATATCCTTCATGGTGACCTTCATACTGTCCACCTGAATAAGTGAGAATCCATGAGCAGCATTTCTGCAAGACAGATGCACATGCATTTTTACAAAACAATCATCAGCAGGCAGCTCACTGCAATTTTTGTTACTTTGAAGCAAAGGACTTTTTAGGCACAACCATGAGCAGGGTTGTGCTGTAAAAGTTAAAAGGAGAACTGAGCAAACTCCCTTAGAAAGGCCGAGACAAAACCAGAGAAATTGGGTGGAGATTTGAGGTGTGCAAGGATTTTCCTGATTTATTTTTCATCAATTTGTGTTCAGAATTTAAAAAGAAAAGCGAGCAGATGTACCTGCGGAGCTCCTCGAGCACTCACTGTGAGGTGTCTGCTGGCATTCCTCTGCACATACAAGAGAACCACTTGCAATCGCATTTCCATACGTGTCCCAATGGCAGATGTAACAAAATCATTAAGGAGAAGCAAAGAACAACACTCAGAAAAATCACAGCAGCTTGTCGGAGCTATGAAGGTAGAGCGTTATTTCAGATGTAAGTAACCGCTTTCTTTGGACACGTTTGGTGCTCTGATGGAAGGCTGGGGACAGGGGTCGCGCCCGGCGCTGCCGCAGGGGCTGTCACGGGAGGCGCCGCCGGACAGCGACCACGGCACCGCTGGGGGAGCAGAGAGGATGACAATGGCACAGGAGAGATACCGGATTAATACATCAGGCAATTCTGCCCCTTAGACCTCGCAGTCAATCTCTGCTGGTGTCAGTAGATGTCACTGCAGTTAGCAAGGAAACCCGAGCGCTGCTGGGCACCCGCCGAGATCTGCGCCGCACCGAGAACACCGGATTGCAAGGCTATTCAGACAGGAGGAGGAGCTTTTTATCTGGCAACCGAGAATTTTAATCAGGGAGTAGAGCTCTGTGAATATCACAGCTGGAATATTTTTAAAAGCAACTGGCAGTCAAAAGCAATCCAAGCAACACAATTACATCATTAAAAGCAAGACCATTTACATGTCACTTCAAGACACAAACACTGGGGATACGGTTTGAGTTCAGATCACTGCAGATGTGGCAGCCCCAGCCTGTGCTGTGACACGGCCCAGGGGAACAAACGCCATCCCCAACCCCCAGCAGGCACTGACACCGTCCCTGTGACACGGTGACCTCCTGGGCCCGCGGTGGCAGCGCGCGGGGGTCAGCTCCGCCGCCCGCCGGCCCCTCTGCCCGCCCCGCGTCACCTGGCCGGGCCGCTGCACCCAACAGCCTCTGCCAGAGCGGCCGCGACGGGCCCGGAACCCACCCGGGGGGTCGGTCCTGGGAACCCACCCGGGGGGTCAGTCCCAGGAAACCACCCGGGGGGTCAGTCCCGGGAACCCACCCGGGGGGTCAGTCCTGTGGAACCCACCCGGGGGGTCAGTCCCGGGAACCCACCCGGGGGTCAGTCCTGTGGAACCCACCCGGGGGGTCAGTCCCGGGAACCCACCCGGGGGTCAGTCCTGTGGAACCCACCCGGGGGGTCAGTCCCGGGAACCCACCCGGGGGTCAGTCCTGTGGAACCCACCCGGGGGGTCAGTCCTGTGGAACCCACCCGGGGGGTCAGTCCCACAGAACCCACCCGGGGGGTCAGTCCTGCAGCACCAAGAGCGGCCAGGCCTGCAGGCCAGCCCACCGGAGGGTCGGTTCGCAGCCCCACAAGTCACCACCACTCAGTGGCGTTTCCCTCCCATCAGTCCTGAGTTCGTTTCATCTGAATTTCATCCTCACTTCCCTTTGTTCCTGGCAAAATGAAGCTGCCTAAAAGCCCCAAATTTATGTTCTCTAGACCATTTATTATTTATAAGTCTATCTTACTTGTCTTCAAACCAAATATTCCCAGCCTTTTCATGCATCTACTTTTTCCCCCTCTATTTCTGCCCTGCGTTTAATGTGGAAGAGGCAGAACCAGCGCAGGGCTCCCCGAGGCAGAGCCGCCCCGGCAGCCCAGCCCCGGCACTGCCCGGGCCACTGGACCCCACCAGCAGAACCCCGATTCGAAAGGCATCTGGCACATTCAGGTAATTCTGAAATACCAAAAGGACATTTCACAGAACTGCAACCAAAATGAAAAATTGTCTTTCAGTTCCTGACACCTGAGCTGCTGATCCTGCTCACCTTCCAGCCCAGCTCGGGGGACTCTGGGCACTGTCACAGCCCCGCTCCCGCCGCCGCTCCCGCCACCACCGCGCTCGCCCCACGGGCTGGACCTCAGCCCAGAACCATCTTCCAAAGTTTATTTTACTGATCAAAGCAAAATGAGAAAAACCTCTGTGTTTTACTATATTTAGTGTGCTACCCAGTCAGCGAGATTTTGGCACGAGCACTGAAATGTAAAGCGCGCCCCGCATTTGTAAACGTCTGGATATTTGCTCTGGGATCCAGCCAGAGGGTCTGGACGGCCCGTCCTGCTCGCCGGGCGTGCAGCGCTGGCTCCCCCCGCGCCCCGCACCACCGCGGCCTCCACGTCCGAGCACTCGGTAAACCCCCAAACCTGAGCCCATACCAAAGAGACTGACCTGGGTCGGCCCAGGAGCCCCCCTGCATCCCCTGGACCCCCCTGCGGCACAGCCACACGACCCGCGCCCCCTGCCGCCCCCAGCCCTGCCCGCACCGGTGCCGTGCCCGGCCCGGCCCCGCTCAGCCCAGGTCCAGCGTACCCTTCATCACAATTATAAATCACATTTTGGCTCACTCTGCTAACCTGTGGTAACTGGAAGTCAACACACTAGAAAACGGGACAGACAAGCAGATCCTATTCAATCAATTAAAACTGCTGCTTACAAATTCGGAAGCCAAAGAAATTCCTTAGCCTGTATTTTCTGTCATTTTGCAAAAACATACCTGGGTGACAAGGTTAAATCAAGCAAAGGAAATCCCTGGCACTTATCATCCACAGGCATTACTGATAAATTGTGCAGTGGAGGAATAAAGGATTACCTTCTGTATTTTTTCATTACACTTTTCTTTTGTTACAGAATACATAAATCCATTGTGGCACAATGTAATATGTATCATCGTGCTACACCTGTGGACGTTTCATAACGGCTGCCATGTCTGTGCAGTCAGGAATGATAAGTGAACCACCCGTGAATGTTAATGATAGTGATCATTCTGCGGTAACTTGGCTTTCCATCTTCTTTTACAGCGCGGCGCTGGAGCCAGGGTGGCAGGTTCAGCGAGGAGCGCGCGGCCGGCGCGGAGCTGCGCGAGGGCCGAACCGGCAGCGCCGCGGCACGGCTCTGCAGCGGCCACACAAACCAGCGCCAAAGACAAAAGGCTCCTGCCCTGAACGGGAACCAAACCTGCCCAAAGCCGCCTTGCCAACCTGGACCTTTTTGTTTTAAATCCTTAGGTAGAATTTCTATTCCTTAAGAGTTTGTCACAAATAATGGTTGGCACGGTTGAAAGTGTCTGTGAATGGCTAATAATTTCCTCTTGATCAGCACAAGTTAAGACAAAAACCCCAGCTGACGCAACGCACTTAACTTAAGCTGGGTCGTTTTTAAGAGGAAGTGCACAGCAATGTGAAGCAGAATAACTATGACAGCCACAAATTTTATTCTGGACCTAAATGATCTTGCTCCTGTGCCTCTTGGGTTGGCCTTGGGTGACTCTGCGCACTCCTGGGTTTAACGGGCTGGATTTTCACGCTGCTATGGGCTATAACTGACATCGGCCAATTCACCCTCCTGCTCGACTCTGTCCTGGGCTCCTGCCTCCCTGCTCGCTGGCCTGGCCGCCAGCCTGCTCAACTCCGCAACCTACGGTAACTTAACCTAATATTCTAAAATATATTTGTACATTCCTTACACCCATGTGAAAACTGAGAGCAAGCCTTTTGGGGAGTGCTGCTGTAATCTCAGTGAAAAACGCATTTCAAAGCTTTGAATTGAATTGGCAAATGTACTATGAAAGCCTTATATCTTAACAGTGTTTCAAACCTTGATCTATCAGGTATAGCAGAGGTGCTGCTTTGAAAAATACATATATAACAGTCAAAGCAATCTAAACATAATATCAGAGCAGAGGAGCTGTATGCCAAATTTCTTCTTTGTGCCAACTGGCAGCTGAGCTACAACTCCTCGAAGCACCAATAGATCGAGTATGTCAAGTTGTGACAATAACCTTTCCCAGGAAGGACCCTCACGCCAGGGCGGGTTCCGCAGGCCGCCCCGGTTGCGCTCGCCGCGGCGCAGCCCGCGCGCTCCAACGCCGCGGCCGCCGGACGCAGCGCCGCTTCCACACGCCCGCGGCTCGCCAGAATAATGGGCGCCGAGCAGCCGGCGCGGCTGCCCTCTGTCCTCTCCTTGTGTCACTTTGCCAGAGTCCTTGGAACTTGCCAAATTCGGTCATGCCTGCTTAGCTTGCTCGACTGATTGTGCCAGGAAAGAAAATAAGACACAGATGTATTTGAGCTCTTTGAGATGCCAGTAAGAGAGACAGCTAATGGCTTCATTTCGACCCTCCCCTACCAGCTGGGCACAGGTGGGGGGATAATGAGGTCCCTCTCCCTAATCAAACTCAATTATTTACTACTCTATACAGCCACAAAGACATTCACACTCGGCTCAGAATATAAAATGTACCGTGGGCTGCTTCCAGCCACCGCCACCGGGTATTTATAACCAGCTCAAGTGGCTGAGAGTTTGCGTTGGCAGCGGCTGAGGCGTATGGAGTTCTGGGCAAACTGCTTCTGCTCCAATGGGGTCCCTGCGAGGTTCCGCGACTGCAGCGCCTGAGAACACGTCCCTGTGCGGGACAGGTGAGGCAGCGTGGCCCCCCGCGCCTGCACCGAGTCCTCAGAAGCACCAACTTCTCCCCGTGCTGATTCAGTATCAATAAACACTACAAGTCAGGAGCCTGCCACAGCGGTAGCAAAATACTTCAGCATAGGAGGAAAGAGAAGAGATGCAACACATCAAACCACAATTATGTGCACTAGTGGGACGACATGGGAGCCAGATGATGTAGAATTTAGAACAAAAATAAGAAAATAAGACAGCACACACATTTAAACTCACAGTAGTGATGATCAAGTAATTCTCTACTCTAGGGGACACATTAAAAATTATAATTTAAATTGAACTATTTACGAATAACTATTCACATAGGAAGTACAAGAAATTTCAAATTACCATGCGGACACAGAAACAAGCCCTCTCAGAGAAGCACTACTTGCCATGATGCAGTTGTCTTGTTTCTCATCAGCAGGACCTCCCCAGTTAGAAGGAAGGTCCTCACACAAGCACAAACTGTGTTAGGGCAAAGTATTTCCCGTTTCCTTTGCAGGACCAGCAGCTGGCCCCGACGCGGCCCCCGCGGCCACCGGCTCCGCGGCGGCACCGCTCCGAACCTCAGCTGCCCCCCCGGGTCCCCAGCCCCGTGCAGGTACCGAGTGCCGGCAACAGGGGCTTAGGCAGCAGGCGCTTGAGAAAGAGACACGACTTCTTCAGATAAATCATCAACAATTCAGTCTGCTAATGATACAGGCTTTGCAGCTGGTCTACCTGCAATGAACACTCATGATCCTTTTGATTGCATGGAATTTACTACTTTGTCTATTGGGCTTTGAAAGAAGATATTGAGGTCTCTCGTATGTGGAATAGCCAAACACCATGAGTACACTTTTTTTTCTCTGCTAAAATTCAGTATATTTTCCCAAAATAAGTTAAAAGTGACTAGCAAGATCAGTTCTTAATACCTGTCAAAAAGGGCTCTGGATAGCCAACATGAATGACTTCATAATTTTAACTCTCTGAAGCTATTATATACCTGATTTCATTCATTATTCAGAACAGATTTTTCATAAATAAGCAGAGTGGCTGGAGCAAAATGCAGATTATGAGCTCACGGTTTGTGTAAACTCCAAATATCTCCCAGCAGCAGTGCAACAGTTCAATGTTCTTGCCCCCAGTTTTCACGTCTGCAGTTTCAGACGCCCTGGGCCGGGCAGGGCCCAGCGCTGCGGCAGCGTATCCCCAGAGCAGGCACAGCCCAGCGTGTCCCCAGAGCGGGTACAGCCCAGTGCTGCGGGCAGCGTGTCCCCAGAGCAGGCACAGCCCAGCGTGTCCCCAGAGCGGGCAGGGCCCAGCACTGCGGGCAGCGTGTCCCCAGAGCGGGCAGGGCCCAGCGCTGCGGCAGCGTGTCCCCAGAGCGGGCAGGGCCCAGTGTGTCCCCAGAGCGGGCAGGCCCAGCGCTGCGGCAGCGTGTCCCCAGAGCGGGCAGGGCCCAGCGCTGCGGGCAGTGTGTCCCCAGAGCGGGCAGGGCCCAGCGCTGCGGGCAGCGTGTCCCCAGAGCGGGCACGGCCGCGCAGAACCGGAAGCGCAGAACCGGCCCCTCGGCGTCCCCTCCGTGTCCCCGTGCCCGGCTGCAGGAGCGGAGCAGCGACCGGCACAGCCACGCGCTTCCCATACTCACATGCGCACGAAGAGCGACTGCTTGGCCGCCAGCCCGGGGGACGAATACTTCTCCACCAGGGCCAGGGTGCTGAAGCCAAACTTGTGGATGGGCTCGTTGGAGTCCAGGGGCGGAAAGTCCGTGTCCACCTCCCCGTCGTCCTCGGCGATGTGCAGGCAGTACGCGCTGACGTTGTCGCTGGAACACAGAACAGGTCGCTCAGGGGGAGCCGGGCGGCCGAGCCGGCTCAGCCCAGCAACGCCGGCTGCCAAGTGCTGCAGAAAACCCCTGGGCAGACACGCCTGGCACGGGTGACACACTTAAAGGCCACTGACAGCACGTACTAATGTATAAATGTGTCACAACAAAGGCCCGACGGATCTTGCTACCACAAACACATGGGAACAGAAGAAACCCCAAAACCTCAGCGTAAAGCCATGAGTCCTCTCCATCGTTAGCTGGACTGCAAGGAAAAGACTGACGGCGATAAAATACACCCAAGTTATGAAAGTTTCATGACTGCATAAAGCTGGAAGCAATATTGCTCCATTTAGGAAAATCTATTTCTTTGTATGACCATTAGGTTTTCGAATTAAAGACAAACAAGCAGTGCCTGTTTTCTCACACAACCAGCAACTGAAAGTTCCCTGAAAAGCCGAGGAGGCTCCTGGGCAGGCAAACAGCCTAATAAACCACAGACAAAGTAAAAGTCTGTTCAACACAGGACCAATGACCAGTAGAAATCTGCCTTTTCTAAATAGCTAAACAGTCAAATCACCACTAATAAAACCAGCTGAAAATTGGTACAGACTAACACGCAGGACTAAATAACACAGGAAGCGTTAAACAGATACAGCGTGAAGAAAACACGAAAGCAGAGTCTGGGCCCCTTCCTTCCCACAAACAAGAGCCCCTAGGGAAATAACTACCTGTAGAGAGCAAACAGAGCCTTAATAATATTTTCCTAATATTAAAATCTATTTCCAATGCTAACGCGTAAGCTACTGAGTAGAGTAAGCGCCCTTGCCCCGTTCAGGCACTTGCCACGGCCACGGTGGGGCTGCAGCGTTCACGTGGCAGTGTCTCAAACTCCATAGTTTGAATTTGGAGTTTTAATTGCATGATTGATGCTTAAATTAATTAATTGCAAAGTGTATGCTAATTGTTTAATTGGTTGCTTGATCTATATAGATCATTTTTTGAATTAAATGAGTTGATTTACAAAGTTTATTGATTGGATGTGACAATGAATTATTTCGCTGACTACCTGATTTGCAATTTTCTCAATTAATTCACAAACCTTGGGTTGCAAGTGTGCTTTACTGAGAGTGCTCAGTCTGTGGGATCTATATGCACCTTGTCACAACTAAGACATTTATTACATAAAACAGGTAATAATGATGCATTACTATTAATGTAGGCTGTGAATTTGCTAACAAAAAGGTAATGCAGCAATGTTTGTCTCTCTGAATTTTGAAAATTCTGCAATACTATTAAAGAAAGTTCCACGAGTCTCTGGACTGTCATGAAAAACTGGAACATTGCTGTAGAATTAATGTTTAACTTCTTCCAAGAGCTTAATTAAGTTTTAGGGAAACGGGTGAAAAGTGGCGCTGGGGAGGGGACTGTGGTCGCCCGGGGCTCCGACACCCCGGCCGGGGTTTGCGGAAGCAGCTCAACAACAAGGCTGTGAATGACAACGGGAGATGCCTGGCAGGGCTTTGGGGTCCTTCTCTGCTTTGTTCGGGTTGCTAGGCGCACAGAGGCCCAGCTCTGCACGCGGCCACGCGCGGCTCGGCGTCACGCACGGTCCCCGCTGCCGGACGGCCCCGGCCCCTCCGGGTGTCCCCTCCAGGTGTCCCCTCCGCGTGTCCCCTCCGGCCGTGCCCTCCGGGTGTCCCCTCCAGGTGTCCCCTCTGGCCGGCCCCTCCGGGTGTCCCCTCCGGCCGTGCCCCCAGTGCCGCGCTCCAGCCCCTTGCTCGGGCAGAGCTCTGGCGCTGCAGCTTACAGCCCCGCGTGAATACAGTGAACACTGCATTCGGTGCTGGAGGCATTTGCATCATTCTCATTAAAGCCGGAGGACTGCGTAGACGTGCAGGCAACAGAAGGCAGCCAGCAGGGTCACAGAGCAACCCCAAAAAATGGGGGTGCTGACAACAACTTATCTGCCACCCGTGATACTGAAAATACACAATGGCGGCTGAAAGCCATAAATTCAAGGGGTTACAAACGTCTTCAAACATGGAGTGGGTTCCTGAACACTACACAGAAAACACAGGCCCAGGGTAAAACTGTTCAGCATCTCGAACCCACAGGGTGAGACCCAAGCCCTGGACTTGAGGCTTCAAACTGCAACGTGCAGAGTCTTGAGAACCCGAGTTCACTATGGACAGAAGGGGAAAGCACGACTGCCGGGCTGAGCCGCAGGCCTGACTTCTACAAGCAGTACGTTTATTTGAATTTTGCATCTCACTATTAATTTATTGCTAGAAAGGGATTTTGTTCACTTTTTGCAGGTGGAACCACGAGAGCACGTCTGGCAGGGCCTGGCGAGGGAAGCGTCCAGCGGGTCACGACCAAAACTCATGTTAAGAGGCCAAGAACAGGGTTGCTAAGTCTGTTCCTCAGATCAAGACACTGAATAGAGACAAACAGAATACAATTATAACAAAAAGAGGCAGCCTAACTGAATACAAAACCTTCTCAAAGCTGTCAACTAGTACTTATTCATTTCAGACTCTTACATTTCCTTTGAGGAAAAAGAATTAGGCAGTAATGTATTCTTTTCCTACAGACAGAGGGGTTGTTTCTCTTAATTACAAAGTCTAACACCTCCTCGTTATTCTCCTGTTGTGTTCCTGGTAGGTATATCTGTCACTCTGCACGCACTGCACCTGAGATTTGAAGCATTCTCTATATGTATTTTAGTGAAGTGTCACAATGATCTCGATTGTTTCTTTTTCTATTCTAAACTGACTAAATCAGGAACAAATAGCAAATGTAGAATGTGCAACCTACACGAGCTCTTTCCTTCTTTGGAAATGATGAGAACTGATCTACAGTGAAATCAGCCCTCGCTACAGGCCGGGCAGCAAGGCTAAAAGAAGATGGAGACATGAGAAATAGTGAAGAACTACACAAGAAAACAAACTTCTTGTAATCGGGAGGCTCTGCCCCTTTCTCTGAGCTTTGGTACCTGGCACTAGTGCTGTCTGACTTGTTAAAAAATAAGCTAATCACACACAAAGGACACATTTTTGAACTTAGGATGTAACGAACAGAAATTAGTAACAGCAAATGAAACCGCAAACCATTTTATATTTCTTCCCCAGTGTAAAAAAATGCCAAAGCAAAGGGAAGCGTTGAACCTCTGAGGCATCTCGTGTGTTTGCAGAGAACGGCTCTGAAATGCCCGCGGAGACCCTGCAAGAGCAAACCCTGCAGTTCTGCACCAAAACCGAGCAGCACCGCCAAAAACGATGGGACTTCACACAAAAAATGTCACCATGACACCAAAAGAGAGAAGGTTTGGACTGTTTTTACACAGAGCGGTTTCAAATTATGATTCATTTACAGATCCATGGTTTCACGTGCTTTTCGTTATACAGTACGCGGTACTTTAATTGAAGGAGAAATGGATATGGATGCACATGTACTGCTCTAAAGCAAACACGGATAAACGTGGAGGTTCTCTATCTATAAAAACACTGACATGGACACCCATGTCATGACACAAAAAGGCTGCAGAGAAAGCGAGAGCTGAGGAGGTAGTAAGGAAAGGGCATTACTTCAGCTTGGGCTCCCGGCCCTCGCTCGTGTACTGCCAGCAGATGAGCCCGATCAGGTCGTGCACCTTGGCGTTGGCGATGGTCACCACCGTCATGGGCTGCAGCTTGTCCTGGCTCGCGTGCAGCGGGAGGTAGACATCGATTTTTTTGGTTGCCGTTGTACCAACATGACCCTGTAGAGAAAACACGTTTCATTAGAATGTGTAAGACAAGTATGACAGAGCTAATACAGAATCCGGTGTGGACGGAACCCTTTTCAGTAGAAAGATTAAATACACCACTACAACTTAAAACTGGAAGAAGCTTGAATGTTTGAATTCCAATTCTTTGGCTACTGTTGAATGTGCCTGTAAAAACAATATGAAATGTTTGGCAATGATTTAACAGGTTTCCCTTAAAAGTCTGAACTTCACTGCAAGATCACACGTTCTTGCAGGATTAAAAAAGAAGCATCAAAAAGGTGGGACGGGGGAAATAGGGAACGGCCAAGTGTGCCTGAGAAGAGGCGGCAAGCGCCCCGCAGCAGCACCGCGCTGGTGAACCGGCCCGCTCCGCACAGACACCGCGCAGCCCGGCGCTCCCAGCAGCACCCGACCCAACTGTATATCCCACCCATCTCTGCGCTGGTGAACCGGCCCGCTCCGCACAGACACCGCGCAGCCCGGCGCTCCCAGCAGCACCCGACCCAACTGTATATCCCACCCATCTCTGCGCTGGTGAACCGGCCCGCTCCGCACAGACACCGCGCAGCCCGGCCCTCCCAGCAGCACCCGACCCAACTACACATCCCATCCATCTCTGCACGTATATGTGCCCTGAGAGAAGAAAGTATTACTTGAATTAATCACTCGGAATTCTAAGTAACAGAATAAAAGGATTCAATACTATAAATCTGTGATGAGAGCATAAAACAGGGAGTTAAATGCCATGTGCTAATTTCAACATATTGTTAAAAACCATTTGATCCTTCAGTGTGATTATGAATTAGAGAAATAATAGGAATTGAAAGATGAAAGTTATTCATACTAGCATAGCTAAAAGTATTATTAAAATCCATCTAAATATAATGAATTTGCTTTTTAAGAAAGCATGTTCGTGGTGCAGCCACCTCCCCTTCCCATGTTTTTAAGGCGAGAGGGAACCAGGGGTTTTAAAAGGAAATGTTGTATTTGTGATGGAACTCGGGACGTTCCATCACCTGGTCTGGATAAGCCGAACGAGCCTTCGGATGCTCCCGCAGGATCCACCCGCAGCACGACCCCCTCCCAGAGGAACCCCCCACAGCGACCGCGGCTGACGGGCCCGGACCAGGGAACCACGTGGCCCGGTGCGGATCCCGTGTCCCGGCGCAGGAACCGCGGGCACCGCTTGTGCTGCTGACACCGCGCCAGCCCACGCCTGTGCTCCAACCCCGTCTGCACCCGAACGGGACCAGCAGCTATCACGGAAACTGATGGGCCACCTCGGCATGCTAAGTTGGTCACGTATTTAAATCCAAGGACGGCGGAATCATAAGTGATGCTTCGTCCTGCTAATAGAAAACCCAAGGAAAATGGACCAGCAGATGTGGGACTGGAAGCCAAGGTTACAAAGGTTACAACCGACACACGCAGCAGCAAAACAGGGAAGGACACACGTGCCAAGAGCTGTAACCAGTCACCAAAAGGACCAGATTATCCCATGAGCCGCTACTACAAGTACTGACCGGTAAGCTCATAACCCAACAAACACGTATTTACACACCGAAGGCCTCCTCGGGACCGATCTCACAACCGTCACAAACAGGAGGGAAACGTCACCTTTCCCAGGGCTGGTCCGTGCTCCTCGCCCCGCGCGGGGCTGGGGCTTTGTGTCTGCTGTTCTCAAAGTCAGCTCCTGTTTGCCCTTCGCCATCTCTACCCCCGCACCTCGGACCTCGGACCCCCTCCGCCTGTTCCGACCAGCTCCCTCGTCCTCGCTCAGGAGCCGTGGGCCGAACCAAAGGGCTTTAAGGTCACGCTTGTGGGTTTTCCACAGCGCCCAGGGAACCGATCAGAACCAGCTCACACACACCACGGAACCGCAACCGCCCTTCTCTGCCAACCAACAACCGTGTTCCAGCTGTACCCGCCGAGCAGAGCCAGGAGATAAAGCAGTTACCTGTATTCAAAAAGGCAGCAGAAAACTTTATTAATAGATCCTGTATAAAATTCAATGGAAAATCTATTCAGGGCCAGGGGCCTTACCATTTGGAGTTTCCTTAATAGCCTCCAATAAATCTGGGAAGCATAAAGGGGCTGTTAAATTAACATTTTCCTGATCTGTCACCTGTGGCATAGTTAATTTGTCAAAAAATTCTTTTAGCTTGTCACTGGACACTGTATATTCTGATAAATGAAGTCTGGAATAAAATTGACAAAATATCTCGTTAATTTTCTAGGAAATCACAAATCTGATTCCATTAAGCTTTTATTGTTAGAAATGTTATATTCCACCAGTCCTTTAAAGAAGCGAGGAGTAACTGGACACACAGAAAACATACGATAAATCATAGAGAATTTTCTTACTATTTTAATTAATGGATTCTTTTAAGGCTACCTAGTGCTGTCCTGCAGTCTGAGCTCGCCCAGCGGCCCCGGGCGCGCGTCCGTCCCACTGGCCCTGGCCATGCGTCCGTCCCAGCGGCCCCGGGCGCGCGTGTCCGTCCCACCGGGCCCAGCGCCGCTGCGAACGTTCACACACCGCCGGAAACATCACCTACGAGAACCCATTCGTCTTCAACAAGAATTCACTGCATCTTCCTGTATAATAGAGTTCTGTGACTAAATGTTATATCACTTTAAGATTAAATGTTCTAATGATATAATGCAAAGATTTTACTGAATCATTATTTAGTGGGAGTCATAAAAACCTCTTAATCTTTCATGCACATCCAGCTTATCCAAAGTTAGCATTTAATTAGATGGCCTTGGCACGAATGAGCTTACTACTTTATTTGCTCAATCAGTATATGTCTCTTCAGTAATTATAATTAATTCAAGTCATTGACTCACCTCCCAGCAAACAATGCTAAACGTTACACGAAACGGGAAGAAACGCTTGTCCTTCTCCAAATGGTAAATTTCTCCTCACTTTTAAACTCAGTGAAATGCTTTTGGTTTAGGTGACAGGGAATTTAATGGGCTACGTGATCCAGCAGTCACCTCCTCAACATAACTCACCGACATACGCATATAAACAACATATAGAAAATATATGAAGGGGAAGAAATTGAACTATATTAACTCAGCATTTACAACGCAAACCAAAGTTCTACCAGATTAGAGCACAGATGTTTATGGCAATACAAAGGACTATATTGTTCTAAGACGACCATTGAAAAGCATCATTTTCTAAGCTCTTGACTTTAAAAAAAAAAATTTAGTGCAATTATTTCTTCATCCAAAATAAGTGAGAACGAAACAGTCACGTTCACTCACAAGCAGAACGGCTCTTGAGGGGCTGAGCAGAAAAAGCAGGGCTATCAAAATAAACCCGTTGTATTTTTCAGTCTAAATCATCAAATACCTTAAAATCTTTCAGTAAGCGCGTGGCAGAAACCCTCAGGGGCAGCGCACCACAACCACACACCGGCACACGGCCCGGGCGGACACACGGCCCTGGGACGGACACACGGCCCTGGGGAACGGACACACGGCCCTGGGGGAACGGACACACGGCCCTGGGACGGACACACGGCCCTGGGGACGGACACACGGCCCTGGGGACGGACACACGGCCCTGGGGGAACGGACACGTTCCTCAGGCTCACACCCGAGCCCCCCCCACCGGCAGGGACACGCGCAGCTGCAGCCAGTAGATTTTGGTGGGGTGAGCAGAACAGCATCTCACACAGCATGGTGGTTAAATATCAATAACTAGTGTGCTCATTTGCTGTGCACGGCACTAGAGCAGATCTGGGGAAACACCCGCTCAGTCGCACGTGACACCAACACTCAGAGATATCGGTACGATGTGCGATATCAATGTGATATCAATACTCAGAGCCATCCTGCAAAGTCTTAGCGCCAACACGAAAAGCCGCTCTGTCCCTGCGCTCTCCAACGCCCGCACCCGCTGCGGTGAAGCCAGGCCGGTGTTATCCCAGCAGGTGGGTAACCCGGCGGGGTTCCACCACGGCAGCACTAGGAGCGCCGCGTTATTCCCAGCTCCTCCACGGCCGCGCTGGCGGGGTCGCAGGGACAGGACCCGCGGGGCCGGCTCCGGGTGGCGTTTGGCGCCCTGGCCAGTCGCGGTGTCGGCGCCGCCCCGCGCTCCTGCCCCAGGGCCGCTCTCTGTACCGTCCTAGCGGGTGCTGCAGAGGTAGCACATCACAGTGCAGAATTCCATTAACGTTGCTAAATACTTAATTTATCTTATTCACACTGTCACTATTCATAAAAATTTAACTCAGTAATTTCCTGTTACACAAAGCATAGCAAAGTATGAATATTTAACTACAAGGTAAAACCCACACTATTATTTTTTATTCTAAATTGTTGACTTCACTTAGCACGTCTGCTTTGTACAGCACCACCCTATTTTTCAATTAAAGGTCCAGATGTTTCAAAGGCTCCAGTCGGCAGCAGCAGTTATGAGCAATGCGTTATCTGCATCGCAATGATCGCTACAACATCAGCTCCAGGCTGCATTAACATACTCATGTTTTATTCCAGCCCCCTCCTAATGTACCAGTTAATTATACAACACACAGCTGAGAAGCACAAGCTCCGGCGCTGGACGGGCTCCTGGCTCCCAGCACCGCGCGGCTGACACGCACCCCCGCTGCCCTTCAACACAGAACCGCAGCCACACGCACCCCCACTGCCCTTCAACACAGAACCGCAGCCACACGCACCCCCGCTGCCCTTCAACACAGAACCGCAGCCACACGCACCCCCGCTGCCCTCGAACACAGAACCGCAGCCACACGCACCCCCGCTGCCCTTCAACACAGAACCGCAGGCACACGCACCCCCGCTGCCCTTCAACACAGAACCGCAGGCACACGCACCCCCGCTGCCCTCAAACACAGAACCGCAGCCACACGCACCCCCGCTGCCCTCGGACACAGAACCGCAGCCACACGCACCCCCGCTGCCCTCGGACACAGAACCGCAGCCACACGCACCCCCGCTGCCCTTCAACACAGAACCGCAGCCACACGCACCCCCGCTGCCCTCGGACACAGAACCGCAGCCACACGCACCCCCGCTGCCCTCAAACACAGAACCGCAGCCACACGCACCCCCGCTGCCCTTCAACACAGAACCGCAGCCACACGCACCCCCGCTGCCCTCGGACACAGAACCGCAGCCACACGCACCCCCGCTGCCCTCGGACACAGAACCGCAGCCACACGCACCCCCGCTGCCCTTCAACACAGAACCGCAGCCACACGCACCCCCGCTGCCCTCAAACACAGAACCGCAGCCACACGCACCCCCGCTGCCCTTCAACACAGAACCGCAGCCACACGCACCCCCGCTGCCCTCGAACACAGAACCGCAGCCACACGCACCCCCGCTGCCCTTCAACACAGAACCGCAGGCACACGCACCCCCGCTGCCCTTCAACACAGAACCGCAGGCACACGCACCCCCGCTGCCCTCAAACACAGAACCGCAGGCACACGCACCCCCGCTGCCCTCGGACACAGAACCGCAGGCACACGCACCCCCGCTGCCCTCGGACACAGAACCGCAGCCACACGCACCCCCGCTGCCCTCGGACACAGAACCGCAGCCACACGCACCCCCGCTGCCCTCAAACACAGAACCGCAGCCACACGCACCCCCGCTGCCCTTCAACACAGAACCGCAGCCACACGCACCCCCGCTGCCCTCAAACACAGAACCGCAGCCACACGCACCCCCCCTGCCCTTCAACACAGAACCGCAGCCACACGCACCCCCGCTGCCCTCGGACACAGAACCGCAGCCACACGCACCCCCGCTGCCCTCGGACAAACCGCAGCCACACGCACCCCCGCTGCCCTCGGACAAACCGCAGCCACACGCACCCCCGCTGCCCTTCAACACAGAACCGCAGCCACACGCACCCCCGCTGCCCTCGGACAAACCGCAGCCACACGCACCCCCGCTGCCCTCGGACAAACCGCAGCCGCACGCACCCCCGCTGCCCTCGGACAAACCGCAGCCATGGGCCCAACCACCGCCTGCTCCTTCCCGGCATCCACCCCCACAACTAACAAAACTATCCAAGTCCTGAGCAAAGAATGAGACACATAATCCTTGTTCACGTATTAACACATTCATTCATACAACTCCTTCTCAATGAAAACATGTTTAACTTAAAGCGGTATGAATATGATTTCTTGTCAGTACTTTTTTCTGACAAATCTTCCTTGGAAGGGAGGGAGGAGCCCCGAGCCCTTGGCAGCCCAGGCCTGGGTTAGGTCGGTGCAGGTGTCGGGTTTAGGACAAAGGGCCCCAGACCATCTCTAATCCCCCGGTCCCACACACATTTCCCAGGCCAGCAGCTCAGCCCCCGCGGCACTGGGAGAGATGTTCCGGCACTGCCCGGAAAACCAGGCACCGAGCTCACCGGAGAACCAGGCTCCGAGCTCACCGGAGAACCAGGCTCCGAGCTCACCGCCATGGGAAACCAGGCACCGAGCTCACCGCCATGGGAAACCACGCTCCGAGCTCACCGGAGAACCAGGCTCCGGGCTCACCGGAGAACCAGGCTCCGAGCTCACCGGAGAACCAGGCTCCGAGCTCACCGGAGAACCAGGCTCCGAGCTCACCGGAGAACCAGGCTCCGAGCTCACCGCCATGGGAAACCAGGCACCGAGCTCACCGCCATGGGAAACCAGGCACCGAGCTCACCACCATGGGAAACCAGGCACCGAGCTCACCGGGAAACCAGGCTCCGAGCTCACCGCCACGGGAAACCCAGCACTGAGCTCACCGCCATGGGAAACCAGAGCTGTTCACCTCTGCTACTGCTGCTGGAGGGTGAAAACACACATCCAGATTTATCAAATACACTTGCTATAGCTGCAACAGAAGTCACTCATTACACAAAACCACCCTTAGTTTCCACAGAGTGAAGGGAAGGAACAGCCTACTTTAGAAGAATTATTTATATTTTACTTAGTAATAAACACCACAATTTAATACTGAGGAATAGAGTTATTCTTTGTAATAACAAAATGCAACAAAACTTATAATTAAACCTACGCCGTAAACATTACTTGCACGTTAAGAAATATGCCAAGACGTATTTTAATGAACAGATGCTATACAAGAGATAAATGTTTTCAGAAATATTCAGTCCTTCGACAGATCAGGCTCTAATCCCACGCTCGCGCTGCACAACGCAGACAGCTCCAGTTCCTCCAGGACATCAGCCAACCTTAGGTGGAACATTTTTAATACATCACCGTGTCACTTTTTAATGTGCCACAATCTATTAACCACATGGCAAACTAACAGGGATTTTTAAAATATGGGTTTTATAGCTTTGTGCTGGTGATTAATTAAATAAATAGCCAGCGTTTCACAAATCATCCCTCTAATTAGTCTAACCCAGACACTTTGCATTCACTGGCATCGTTGCCATCTGAAGCTCACGGAAGGGCAGTGGCGGGACAAGGCGGTGGCTACGCCTGCCGAGCACACCGGCACCGGCACCGCACGCCGGCACCGCAACCCTGGCACCACAGCCCGGCTGGCACTGCAGCCTGGTACCGCAACCCTGGCACCGCACGCCGGCACCGCAGCCCCCGCTGGCACCGCAGCCCCGGGCAGAGGCCCCGGCCGCGCAGGTGCTGCCGTCAGCTGGAATGCGACTCCAGCTGCTTGGGAAAGATGTTCTGTGTAATTATTCTCCCTCATGCAGAAGGAAACGATCGCGGTAACAAAGAAAACAGAGCTGTACCTGGAATTCGACCTGAAGCAGCAAAGTTGTCCCTTGCAGAAAATGAACAAACAATAAAGGCAGATGCTAGAAAAAAATTTATGAGCTAAATGGTACGTTTTCTGTCAAAACACTTCAAAGTCAAAGCTACAACTAATTCCATGCAGTCCAAAGAAGCCATGCAAGTCTTATCATTAAAATGACTCAATTATTCTTAAAAAGAAAGAGAAAATCATCTGTAAAACCTGCCTGAAATCCCATCATTTTTACGGTGCCCATGCAGATAGATCATCTCCCCCAGCGCTCAAATTAAACTCTTAATAGTTAATATGTTCAAGTTTTGCTACGGGATTTTCTCCAGACTGTTATTAACTGGATTTTCCTACCCGGGAAGGTTTTTATATGGAAATATGTTCTGCAGTGTTTGGTGACACTATCACAACAGCTTTTCCCCCTCTCAGTTTCAGATCCACCCCAGACGGCAGCTGCTGCAGCAGCCGGGCTGCTGGCCCAGGGCTTTCACCAGCCCATGGCGCCTCAGCATCGGCCCCCGCGCCGTCCCGCGAGCCAGAGGCTGCGCGTCCCCGGGACGAGATCCGCGCTGCTTGGAGCGCACACGGTGCACATGGAGCTCACACGGTACACAGGGAGCTCACACGGCGCACATGGAGCTCACACAGGACACACGGAGCTCACACGGCGCACATGGAGCTCACACGGCGCACATGGAGCTCACACAGGACACACGGAGCTCACACAGCGCACGCGGCTCATGGAGCTCACACGGCGCACGTGGCTTGCACGGTGCACACAGCTCATGAAGCTCACACGGCTCACGCGGCGCACACCCGCTGCCCAGGACGGCACGGGATGAAACACGCGGCGGGGGAACACAAGCTGTGATAAGTAGCCAGGGCTGCTTACGCCAACAAAAACTACATAGAACTCGACTTGGTTATATTAAATGAACGTGCCTCACTGGCAACTAACCAAACTAAATTGAAACAATTGCACTCCCAGCAATATGGTCAAAGTTTCTGCGGTTCTGTTAAATCAAACTACTTGCTCTCCAAAAGATGAGAATCCAGCTCCCAGAAGAACCCGAACCGCTCCTCGGTGAGAGATGTCTCAGCGCCTCCCGCCCTGCGGAATCCTACAGGAACAAGTGAGACCATTATATCGCCTTTATGAATTCTGAGCGGGGAATATTTAATAACATCTTAAATACATAAAAAGGTAAGAAAATCTAAACTGACAATGGAAACAAGAATAAAACAATTACATTCACATGTAATGTTTAACTACAGAACCAGAATTCTTTGATTATCGATATTTTGGTGAACAGACCTAGAGAAGAGTCTTCACCCTCTAATTAGCAGCAATGCTTTACAGTTATTTCCCAAGCGCAGAGGGGACAGTGAAGCAGAGTCTGGAAAACTCCGAACAACTCCAAAAGCACTTCTCGCCCTCAGAATGTCTCTCCCGACAAACATGTTCAATACATATATCCAACCCTGCAAACAGCAGACGTTACAAACATTTGCTAATGAAACAGATCCCTGTTTCTTGGCTTTCAAGAACCTTAACTTGTGAACACGTTTTTCATTTGTTTGATCTGTAATTAAAGGAAAGATGACATTAGTAAATTGCTAAAAATCAATTAGACAGAATAAAATGCGCTATGATTCAGCCGAAAGATTAACGAGCACATTATAAAAACTATTTTAAAATTCTGATCTGACTTCAAGAGATTTTAAGTGCAGTTTATTTCAATCGAACCGACCAGCAGCCCCGGTAAGATCCCCCAGCAGCATCTCCAGGGGGTATCGGCACCCGCTTGTTCACGCTCTGCCACAACCCGGGATGGTCTCCGGGTCCCTCTCCGTTCCCCGTCACAGCGCGGGAAGAGCCAAGCGAATCACGGCAAAGCGGTGAAACTACAGCCGCGCTTCACCTGGGCTGTACGGAGCACACACAACACGACCAACTTTTCTAATTTCATACTCTAATACTCCCAAGTAAATAAGAGAGTGGAAAAAAAAGTAAAGTTTTCCTACAAATAGGAACTGTCACTTAGTGGGATGTGATCTTTTCAGCTCATGCATCCTAAATGCACGCAGAGATATTATATGCACTTTCTATTTAGCAATTTAATTATATCTTTGCAGTCAGAGAGTGGCACTGGTTTGCAGTAATAATCAGGTGAAAGCATTCTCACATTAATATGCTGGAATTCGATGTGTTAATTTGATGCAACTTTGCGTTGACAATATGTGATTAATTTGTTCCCGGCCAGCTCTGCTCGGGCTCTGACAGCTTCAACTGCCGGGTTCCTCTCGGTATCGCTGCTCGACACGCCCCAGCCGCCGCTTCGCTAGGACCACTCTTAATTTGTAATGAACTGGCTTTTCAGGGGGCTCCTTCATTTTTAATTCTGTCAGTGTCACCTCCTTGAGGAAAATTATAAGTTTCCTTAGGTGTGATTACTGCCAAGTGCTGCTGATAAGAGGTTTGAGAAAACAGGGGTTTATAAAGAAGTCAGTATTTAATCTGCTGAAACAGATTTATTGCCTCGAGACAGATAAATACAGTAGAAAGTTCTTTCATTTAGAAGTCATTTTCAAGTTCTCCTTTAGCTCCAAGGCTATAATAAGCACACCCAGACAACAGCAACGACAAGGGGAGAGGAAAGGTGCTACCGCAGATCTGTACAAGCAACGACTGGCCACACAAAGGGCCGCTCGGTTGTGTCTGTCTGACTCAATGCACGTGGAACGCGAACACAGACACACAACTGCCATAATGAGACAAACAAGTCCCTGAGGGCCCCGAGCCCCCAGCAGCCCAATGACACCCAGCGATGGGCCGCGCTGCTGCGGGACGCGGACGTGTTTTCATCCCAAGCACGAGGCTTTGCTGAGAAGCGAGGAAAGCTCCTCAATAAACGCCCTGCGAGGAACCCGGACTTGCAGACTGCCATTAACCCGGCCCAGGAACACCGGGATTTCTTTTATTTGGTGTATCTGCTTATCCGTACAGCTCCCCAGGGCCATGGGCTTGCTTGGACATCACCTACATGAACCGCTCGGGTCTCGCACATCAGCGCACGCGCTGACTCCAAACGTTGCTCCTTCGAGGGCCTGCGGTGGGAGACGGATCAACGAGCAGCTACATCGCACACCAACACCTTGATATCCTCCCTGTGAGGAGAACGACCTCCTGAGGC